>NC_091124.1:84760000-84917500 GCF_040183065.1 Periplaneta americana | reverse complement strand
TACGTAAAGTAATGATTATTTTTAGAAATTATAATATGTTTAATGTAAATTTACTCAACTGTATCCATTACGTTTGTTGAGTGTAAATTTATACCAGATTAAATTCATTACAAAAGCTGTCCTTGCTCGACATACTGTACATATGCCTGGTGGTTCATCAGAGAAAGTCCATTACACATATTTCAATCTGTTTACGTATCATCTGTTCCATATACAGTACATACGATCCTACAGACGGATGAGTTTTATGGAAATTATTTTTGTATGCGATTTGAAACTAGATCACGTACAACAGTAGGCTATATATGGCTGTCGGAGTGTGAATCATTTGGGTCCAGTTCGTATTTATAAAGACCGTCTATTAAGTTTTATTAGATTAAATTGATTCCAGCGAAACTAATTGATGTATCTGGAATTCTTGTCCAAATGTGACAATTTTGTGAATCACATGGGTTGATATTGAAATGCACTGCTACATTGTCTATCTGCCTGTCGTGTGTTCATATGAACGTGATTTCATGCAGTTGAATTACGTTTCGGGTGTTGGATTTGGTATATAGCGAATGTGGTTCAGCTCTAGCGCTCTGCTTTTCCACCCACGCGACTTGGATTCGATCGCCGGCTACGTTGTAATGGAATTTAAGATTGATAAAGCAGATGTTGAAGAGACTTCTTCTTGGGGTACTATTCTAATCTAAAAGAAATTTTCACTTCCGTCTCATTTGTCTATTATATGCAATAGCTAAAAAAATAGACTGAGTTCAGACTTGGAAAAATTGTGTTTCCAATTCTATTATAGGCCAGGATAACAGAGAGGGTTTGGAATTGAACGGGTTACATCAGCTGCTTGTCTATACGGATGACGTGAATATGTTAGGAGAAAATCCACAAACGATTAGGGAAAACACGGGAATTTTACTGGAAGCAAGTAAGGAGATAGGTTTGGAAGTAAATCCCGAAAAGACAAAGTATATGATTATGTCTCGTGACGAGAATATTGTACGAAATGGAAATATAAAAATTGGAAATTTATGTTTTGAAGAGGTGGAGAAGTTCAAATATCTGGGAGCAACAGTAACAAATATAAATGATACTCGGGAGGAAATTAAACACAGAATAAATATGGGAAATGCGTGTTATTATTCGGTTGAGAAGATTATATCATCCAGTCTTCTGTCAAAAAATCTGAAAGTTAGAATTTATAAAACAGTTATATTACCGATTGTTCTTTATGGTTGTGAAACTTGGACTCTCACTTTGAGAGAGGAACAGAGATTAAGGGTGTTTGAGAATAAGGTGCTTAGGAAAATATTTGGGGCTAAGCGGGATGAAGTTACAGGAGAATGGAGAAAGTTACACAACACAGAACTGCACGCATTGTATTCTTCACCTGACATAATTAGGAACATTAAATCCAGACGTTTGAGATGGGCAGGGCATGTAGCACGTATGGGCGAATCCAGAAATGCATATAGAGTGTTAGTTAGGAAGCCGGAGGGAAAAAGACCTTTAGGGAGGCCGAGACGTAGATGGGAAGATAATATTAAAATTGATTTGAGGGAGGTGGGATATGATTATAGAGAATGGATTAATCTTGCTCAGGATAGGGACCAATGGCGGGCTTATGTGAGGGCGGCAATGAACCTTCGGGTTCCTTAAAAGCCAGTAAGTAAGTAATGCTGTTATAGGATATTCTTGGGGCTCCGAACCATAGGGCTTATCAGGCAATCATGTTCGTACATGGCTACATGACTTCTACTGGGGTAAATTCCTCAAAAGGCCAAGCTAAGTCGTCATGATCTTCGCAACGGATATGACTCATCCCTAATTCGACTGAACGAACTCCATGAGCATCTCTCGTGAATAGGGTACCTATCTGTTGCGTTTGTCGGCATTCATTAGATCTCTGAGTACATCACGATGACAATACGATTTTTTCTTCCTATTTAATGACATGAGTCACATTGAACAGAGAAATTGTAGAATAGCAACAAGGGAGTGGTAACACGTCGAGTAAACCTGTTTAAAAAACCATCTTTGTCCACCACGAATTCCATTTTTACCGAATGGAATTTGAACTGGAGTCTCGAGCTAAGAAAAACGATGCCGTAACGTTTCGTGTTCAGGCGCTTTATTAACGTTAAGTGAATGTCAGATCATGGATTTAATTCCTAACTAGAGCATCGATGATATATTGGGTTGGTGCATACGTTCGTAGCGTTTTTGTTTCGCGTGTTGGTACTCCAGTTGCTATGGGTTTATTTATTGATTGTCATTTTTTATTTGAAGTTCAATTGTTAAAAAAAATGTGGTTTATTTTGCGATGCTCGCAACTGCAGAGGTTATATCAGCGTCGCCGATGTGCAGCAATTTTATCCCCGAGGAGTTCTTTTACATGCCATTAAATCTACTGACATGAGTCTGTCGCTTTTAAACACACTTAAATGCCATCGACTGGGCCGAGATCGAACCCGCAACCTCGAGCGCAGAAAGCCAGCACTATACCAACTTCGTTACCGAGACCGACAGTGCAATTGTTGTGCTTTAATTATGTATTTAAGTTTTCATTTTTACAGATAGTGAGTGGAACCGTGGACGCTAGAAAATGGAATGTCAAGTGGAGAAAGTGGAATATTTCCGACATATTCTTCTTTTTGAGTTCAATAGAGGGGCGAAAGCAGCGGAGACGTTAGAAAAACATTTGCACCGTGTATTGGGATAATGCTATCGGAGAGAGCACGGCAAGAAAATGGTTTCCTCGTTTTAAGGAGGATCGTTTTGACATTAGTGACACTCCACATTCAGGAAGACTTGCGGGGTTTGATGAAGACCGTTAAACACGTTAATCCACAATGATCCACGTCACTGTACCAGAGAGCTGGCAAATGTGACGAACTGTGACCATTCCACCATCGTGCGATATTTATTGCCACCAACTGAGACGTTTTGTACACGCAATCCAAGAAAAACGACCAACAAGACTGCATGAAGTGATGCTACTCCACGATAACGCCTGTTCGCACTCTGCTAACCTGACACAAGTTCAGAAGTTGGGTTAGGAAGTCATTTCGCACCCACCTTATTCATCTGATCTTGAGCCCTCAGATTTTAACCTCTTCCGCTCTCTATCGAACAACCTTCAAGGAACTTCCTTTCCAGATGAAAATACACTCCGAATATGGCTTGACGATTTCTTTAACTAAAAACCACGCGATTTCTACAGATGTGGAATCGAGAAACTACTCCAGCGTTGGCAGACTGTTATAAATAGTGAAGGAGAATATATTGTTGATAATATTTCTCTCTTATGTGTATCGGATGTGTTTAATAAACTTATGAAAAAACGCTACGGAATTATGCGCCAACCTAATAATTATACTAAAAAATCTAAAATATGTTCTGTAAGAAACTCTCGTCTGTCGAAGAACCTAAACACAAAAGGTCATTGCCCTGCTGCATGTAACGGGGAAAAGATAAGGGTGAAGCACATGTCTATAATTCGGTAACAACATTGCCAAACTGAACTGATTTACTGAAATTTGTTTAAACAAAAGCCGCCCTAAATGAGGGTTCGATAGATCGGCCTACTAATCAATTCATAAAGAATAATAAGTAAACAAAACAATTTTGTGACATTTGGAAAGAAAAAGAAAAAAAAACATTAAGATAAGAAAACGTAGGAAATCATTTACAATAAAAATTTTGTTGGGTACAAATGATTACTAATTAAAGTACTGAAATACTCTTAAACCTTAGAAGTGACAGAAACATTGTTCAAAACATTTCTTGAAAGAGAACTCCAATGTAAAGGCTTCTATAACATGTGCAGATCTACATCTATATTTAAAAGATAAAGTAGCAATAATTATCATGTAAAATATTTTTGGGGGAAATTTAAGCGGAAAGTAGCAAAATATCAGAGGACCTTTCCATTCATTGTGTGCCAAAGATTCCTTCCTAAGAGAACTGTTATTGAACAACTAGACTGCAGAGTAACTCAAAAACAGACCGACAAATTAATTTTGGTAGTAGCCACACAGTAAAGAAATGTTCCAGTGAAAACATCTTATTTTAAATAGCTACGCAATTTACCATTCTGTAAATTTATTAAATCTCAAACCCCATAAAGAAAGACAATTTTTGAAAGACCTAAAGAAGGGTAAAGGTATGTGTTATTTGTCGGAATGGCATTCCCTATGTTGTATCTCTTTCTGCTTAGGCCTAATTGATTTCCACTTTTAAATAGGTAAAATTATGTAAATTCAACCAAACTCAGAGTGATTAGGCAGCGTATGGAGAGCTATTCTCCGATTCCGCGGCAAGTTAGAAGCTAAACAGTTCGATATCAGATAGTAAACAAATGTGCAATATGTAGGCTATGACGTACATGGACACATTGTCTAATCAAAAATCATGTTTGTTTGATTCTCAAGAATTATTTGAGTTTGAAGATTGAAACCTTTTGCTTTTGTGTTCTTTTTATTTACAGAACATTTCAGAAAATGTTGTGGTTTTATTTCTGAAACATTCTGTATTTCCATTTCCATTTCATCATAGCTTGGAAAACAATCTTTTGACATGAAATAAAAGGTAGGGAGTACAGATACGGAATTAAATTTTGGAGCTAGTCTTGATGGGAGTCCACTGTATGTAGGAAACAATGTCACACAACAGAAAGCCACAATTTAAGTCACACAGAATTGTGTGCACTCAAAGTTGGGTTCTGGCGCCTTGTCAGCGCATTTGAGTTCTGTGGATATAAAGAGAATAATTGTGACGGTGTCGTGTATGGTTCCTGGGGTACCTCAGTCGGTAGAGCATTCGTACACAAAGCGAAGGGTCCCAGGATCGATACCGGGCACAATTTTTATCTGGAATTTATTCAAGCCTGTTTCACAGGGAGCTACTACCTGAAGGCCAAATTTGCATAATATATTCGTTACTGTAATAGGTACGTTAACAGAAAGCCACAATTTAAGTCACACATAATTGTGTGCACTCAAAGTTGGGTTTCTGGCGTCTTGTCAGCCCATTTGAGTTGTGTGGATATAAAGGGAAGAATTGTGTCGGTGTCGTGTATGGTTTCTGGGGTAGCTCAGTCGGTAGAGCATTCGTGCGCTAAGCGAAGAGTCCCGGGATCGATACTCGGCCCCGGAACAATTTTTCCCTTGAAATTATTCAATGTCACACGACTGTCCACAAGTAGCATATATACAGGGGTTCTTGTTTACTGCACAAGCGCAGTGTGTTATAAGCGAAACTTACACAATAAGGTAGCTACGAATTCTATTCCCTTATCTGTACATATGAAGAGGTGAGAATGATATAGTCCTAAGCCTTACTTACTTACTTACTTACAAATGGCTTTTAAGGAACCCGCAGGTTCATTGCCGCCCTCACATAAGCCCGCCATCGGTCCCTGTCTTGTGCAAGATTAATCCAGTCTCTACCATCATATCCCACCTCCCTCAAATCCATTTTAATATTATCCTCCCACCTGCGTCTCGGCATCCCCAAAGGTCGGATTCGTAACAAGCTCCTTTTTACGGTGATGGATTGTTAGCCCTACGCCCAATCCCCAAGCTGGAGGACCACCTCTTATCGGCTCTCCACGACTGCTTATTCAATATATTCGCAGCCACACTCCATATCTGGAGGCCTTCCCCTCTATTCACAACCTGAGAACGCGCCATGCCGTAGTGATAGGGACCCACAATACATGGATAGTCCTAAGCCACACAGACAAAATTTTACAGGAGAGAGTGTTAAAGATTTATGGTCGTATTCATAGACATTCTTAGCGCGGGCTTTCGGTGGATGGTCAGCGAGCTAACGTTTTTCGTATTCATAAACCAGTGTTAGCGATATGATATGATATGAATCCTGTACAAGTAAAGGCTGGTTCACAATAAACCGGAAACGGAAACAACAAAGAGAATGAGAACGGAAATAATGTTAAAATAAATGTATCTAAATGTGGGCATTCACAATAGTTAATTGTGAATGTTCACATTTAAATACATTTATTTTAACAATATTTCCATTGTCGTTGTCGTTTCCGTTCCCGGTTTATTGTGAACCAGCCTTAACCAGTCGATAGCTGGGGCTAGTTTAGCACGCTCGTAGCTCGGGCTAGCCAAATGTCTATGAATAGCACCATTAGAGTTCAATGTTATTAGGTGCGGTATCATAATTTCTTTGACGTAAAATCAAGTAATTTCTTGAGTAATTTCTACAATAATTTCAAGGAAAAATTGTTCTGCAGCCGGGACCCTTCGCTTAGCGCGCGAACGCTCTACCGACTGAGCTACCCCAGGAACAATACACGACACCGTCACAATTTTTCCTTTGCATCCACATAACTCAAATGAGCTGACACGAGCCAGAACTCAACTATGAGTGCACACGAATGCTGTGTGACTTAAATTGTGGCTTTCTGTTAACGTACCTCCAGTAACGAATGTATTATGCAAATCTGGCTTTCAGGTAGTATAGTTTCTGGGGTAGCTCAGTCGGTAGAGCGTTCGCGCGCTAAGCGAAGGGTCCCGGGAACGATACCCGTCCTCGGAACAATTTTTCCTTGAAATTATTCAAACCTACTTTACAGGGAGCTACTACCTGAAAGCCAGATTTGCATAATTTCTACAGTATTTTAATAGTAGTTTTCCCATATGTATAAGAAATGAATTCACACAAAAATCATTTTTGTTAACAGTGTGGCTTTGGACTATCTCATTCTCACCCCTTCATATGTTTGTACTGCATTTCCTTGTAGTGTTTAGACTAAACATGACTGTAACGGCCTGTCACAATACTCGTATACAATTAATATGATTGGCCAATATGATTGTTTTCCACTTAGCTGTGCTTCGATAAACAAGAGTCTCACAATTGGCGTAGCTATTCCTTGTGTTCCCAACAGCGTGTGACAGACGCAGACGGACTGCTCTTTGTCAAGATATAATATAGTGACGCGCGCGCTTGTTTGCAGTGTGCTCGAGGTTTAGTGGTTCCGACAGTTGCGTTTACTACTATATTCCACTCCACTTGTATCCAACTGGGCGGGCGGAGGGAGTTCATTATTATTATTATTATTATTATATTGCACTGAACTTCCCTCCAGTGATTAATAAACAATTAACACCCACTCTCCGTCATTCATTGAGGTTGTGCCCACACAACCGTGCCCATTCATAACTCGCTTAAAGTTGCACCTTTCATTACCGTTTAAACAATTCATAAGGAAAGTTGCATGTCACTAAGGGAGAATGGGAATTGAAAACCCCGCATTATAATATTACACTCTGCGTGCACTAAATTGTAGGGCTTAACGTATAAATTCCAGAACGGTTACATAATATGTATATAGATGTCGTTTTCAATAGATTTCTTGACTATTCATTCATTAAAAGTCACGAAACAAGTGGCGTAGTGGATAATATCAACAGTACGAGGGTTGTTTGAAAAGTTCATAACCTGACATAGAAATTAAACTGGGATTATTTTGAAACAGTCTTCGTTTCTCAACATAATTCGCCCTGAGATTCACGCCCTTGGTCCGCCGGTACTGTAATGCTGATATACCTTCTTTGTACACAGATTCCTCTAGGTCTGCAAAATAGCTTTCTAGTGCTGCGATAACCTCTTCATTTCACGTACATTTTTTCCCTAGTGAGTTTTGAGCTTTGGGAAAAGAAAGCAATCTGAGGGTGCGAGATTTGGTGAGCGGGAGGGATGCGGCAACAATTCGAACTCCGATTGTAGACGTGTAAGCAAGTACAGCAGTGGCAAAAAAAAAAACCGGACCGACCCTTGTACCTGATTTCAGAGCCTTGTTCACTGCAGAGCACGATAGACTGGTAACTAAGACTTTCGTGTTTCGAATCCTGCCTGGAAAGGAAATTTTTTTTTTGTTCCTTATTCAAACTTATTCCCAATTCTTTTCGATTGCAGCGATATTTTACTGCTTAATTAACTTATTGTTAAAAGATTTTACCAGTAATCGAAAAGTATTGGAAATAAATTTGAATAAGGAACAAAAAAAAGGTTCCTTCCCAAGCTTGATTCAAACCACGAAAGTCTTAGTTACCAGTCTGTCGTGCTCTGGAGTGAACAAGGCTCTGAAATCAACTGCAAGGGTCAGTCCGGTTTTTTTTTTGCCACTACTATACATTATCGTGATGAAACAACACTCTTTTCTTGGCCATATTCGACCTCTTCTCTCGAATTTTTCCTTTCAGTTGCTCCAGAAGACTTGAATAATTTTCTCCTGTTATTGCTCTCCCCTTTGGTCATGATTCATTCATTCATTCATTCATTTAGTGTTCTGCCCAAGGGCAGGTCTTTCACTGCAAACCCAGCTTCCTCCAATCTTTCCTATTTTCTACCTTCCTTTTCGTTTCCTCATATTATCTATATATCTTAATGTCGTCTATCATCTGATATTTTCTTCTACCTCGAACTCTTTTCCCATTCACCATTCCTTCCAGTGCATCCTTCAGTAGACAGTTTCTTCTCAGTCAGTGACCTAATCAATTCCTTTTCCTATTCCTGATCAGTTTCAGTATCATTCTTTCTTCATCCACTCCTTCCAACACAGCTTCATTTCTTACTCTCTCTCTCTGTCCACTTCATACGTTCCATTCTTCTCCATATCCACATTTCAAATGCTTCTATTCGCTTCTCTTCACTTTGTCGTAATATCCATGTTTCTCCCCCATACAATGCCACATTCCATATGAAGCACTTCGTCCACACCTGTGAAGTAACGGTTAGCGCGTCTGGCCGCGAAACCAGGTGACCAGGGTTCGATTCCCGGACGGGACAAGTTACCTGGTTGACGTTTTTTCCGGGGTTTTCTCTTAATCCAATAAGAGCAATGCTGGATAACTTTCGGTGCTGGACCCCGGATTCATTTCACCGGGATTATCACCTTCATCCCATTCAGACGCTACATAACCTAAGATGTTGATAAAGCGTCTTAAAATAACCTACTAAAAAAAGCACTTTACTAGTCTCTTCCTTAGTTCTTTTTCCAGAGATCCGCAGAAAATGTTCCCTTACAATTCCAGAACATAGACGCCATGACTTTCCCAGCCGATTGAACAGTTTTTGCTTTCTTTGGAGGCGAAGAATCACAGTTTTTTTTATTGTTTCAACTGCTAGTTTGTCTCTCGTTTGTAGTAATGGATCCAGTTTCATCAGTGCTTACAAACCACCTAAAAATCGTGCGTATTTTTCTTGAATTGAGCCATATAATCCCTCTAAATTTGACATCGGACGTGTTTTCCGATGTTAACAAACGCAGAACACCTCTTGCGGAGATCTTGAACGTTCCCAAGACATTGACTAAGATGTAGCGCACCCGTTCAGTTGAGACACGCAGAACCTCTCTAATTTCCCGTACTTTCATTGACGATCATTCAACATTATATCGTGAATTTTTTATACAATTTCTTCATCTGTTCCTGTTACTGGACGTCCACTGCGGGGGTCGTCTTCCACACTCCCTCGACCATTTTTAAATTGTACTGTCTATTCTTTCACAGTTGAAAACGCTGGAGCGGATTTTTCCAGTGTAACATTCATATCTGCTTTAATTTCTGTTGGACTCAGTCCTTTTTTAACGAAATATTTAACGACAGCACGAAACTCGATATTTTCCATTGTTGGCAATCTGTTCTGCGCACCAACTTCAAAATTAAATTATACTAAATGTGCTCAATAGAAAATTACTATTCCATGCTTGAATTAGTATAAAATGTCCGCTAACAATGGCAGCATATTTGACACGTTTTTAATGCCATCTACGTGCCAGGCCCAAAGTTTTCAAAGGTACTTTGTACGGGCGCGCTCGTATGACATATTCGTGGATTCGAATTTCTTCCTTACATTTTTCCCAATCAATGTAAGCTTTAAAAATGTCTGCATTATTTTATATTATTGCAATTTTATACATTTTAACCGAGCACAGTGGTGTAGTGATAAACACGTTCTCCTTGTATTGAGGATGTCCAGGGTTTGATCCGAAGGACTATATATCTTGACTTAGAAATTTTGTAGTTTCACAATTCTCTTCAGCCGAATATTTATCAGTAATATTGGTGACTTACTTTCATAAAAGTGACAATAAATTTAAAATTGAACATCATGATTAATGTGAGAGAGAAAATTACAATAGAATTTATTTCTAAACACTTTGAAATGCTACACAACTGCTCGATTGAAACACAGAAGAAATTTTGGACACAGAATATGTAACTCATTAATTAGAGCTAACCCTGAGCTAACCCGCAACCTGATGACGCATGGAGCGTCATCAGGTTGCGGATAGAGGAGACGGCCTCCTGATATCGAAGGTAGATGCGAATGTATTGAATAAGTAGTCGCGGACAGTAAATAAGAGGTAATCCTACAACTTGGAGGTTGGCTGAAGGACTAACAACCCATCACTGTAAGAAAATAAGAGTTTGCTACGAAACCCCAAAATAAGCCTCGGCTTTTCCAATTCACTACGGGCTAAAGCATAAAGATGCACTACCATCTTTACTTTTTAACTTTGCTGTAGAATATGCCATTAGGAAAGTCCAGAAAAACCGAAAAGAGCTTGGAATGGAAAGGGTTACATCAGCTCTTGTTTATGCCGATGACGTAAATATGTTAGGAGAAAATCGACAAACTATTAGTGAAAACTCGGGAATTTTACACGAAGGAAGTAAAGAGATAGGTTTGGAAATAAATCCCAAAAACATAAAGTATATGATTATGTCTCGTTACCAGAATATACTAATACAAAATGGAAATATAAAAATAGGAAATTTTTCGTTTGAAGAAGTTGAAAAATTCAAATATCTTGGAGCAACAGTAGCAAATATAAATGACACTCGGGAGGAAATTAAACGCAGAATAAATATGAGAAATGCCTGCTATTGTGTGGTTGTCATCTACTTTACCTTAAAAAAACTGGTTAAAATTTATAAAACAGTTATATTACCGAGTGTTCTGTATGGTTATGAAACTTGGACTCTTACTTGGACTCTGTCGAGAGGGAAGAGCGTTAAAGGCAAGTGTTGAAAATCAGAAATGCCAAAGAAAAAAAAAAAAAAGACAATGGATTTATAGATTCCCTTGGCTTGCTTGGAATGCCTTCATTCTTGGTACGTGGGCCTAATGTTTAGGTTAATTAAACATGGAGTTAAGGATTAAATAAATACTACCAGAAGCAGGATGAGTACACACTATCCAATATAATTAATAGTAGTACTAATAGAGTTATTTTTTCTGACAGAAGTTATTGATGAGGAAAACCTCAGAAAAAAACCCAATCAGGTAATCAGCCCAAGCGAGAATCGAACCCACGTCTGGACGTAACTCTGGATCGGCAGGCAAGCGTCTCATGGAAACCTATTTATCGCTCCGATCGTCTTTTACTCCCGGGAAAGAGCCGATACTCAATTTGATAGGAAGCTGAGTGGAAGTTTGACAAGGAGGAAACCCCGTCACCACCCGAGATCGAACCCCGAACCTTCCAGTCCGTTGTCCGCTGCTCTACCAACTGAGTTACCCGGCCGCCGATGATTTTGCACCTTCATGGAAATCTCGAAGTCGCACTTCTAAAGAATAACAAAAATATATTATACGCTTCTTACAATGAGAAAATTGAATACAGTACTAGAATCTATATCTACTGGAAAAGGATATTGCAGAATAGTCAACCGTACGCTCGTATTTCACACAGAGTCCACACATTTGTTCCAGTTGTCTATGAAGCCTCCCACGCATTATCTTGTCTCGGCTCAGAGAAACTGAATTTTAATCAGGCTGCTGGGTGATAGATAAGCTCCGAGTGGCTTCCGTGTCAGTCCATCGTGTGTTTTCTGTGTATATTGATCTGGTATCATGGAGAATTCTTGATTGATGATGGCTCAAACTAGTAACAAAACTAGTAATATTAGCAGTACCAGCAGTAACAGTAGCAGTAGCAGTAGTAGTGTGTATTACCAGTAATGGCAGACAGTAGTATTAATACCGTAAAGTGGGGCTATTCCGAAAGGTTTTTATTTATCTTTTTGTTGTTGTAAAATTAGTTTTGTTCTGAGTATTTTGTTTCAGTGATTTGAAGTAGGTTGTCATTAAGATGTTACTCATCAAAATATTTCGTTTTTAGCCTTCAGAGTATTTGTAAAAGAAACAAAAGGCACCTTTCAGAGAAGCACCGTGGTTGGGGCTATTCTGAAACTACATTGTTTTTAACTACAGAATGCTTGTAGATGCAATCAGGGGCTATTATGAAACTGTTTTCTCATATTATATTATTTTATTCTGATTAATTTGATATGCAACACGTCAGTGGTGTCTGTTTGCAATAGGTCTAACAAGAAATCAAAAGATAGATATTTCCTATAAAAGGTTTTCTTACAAACATTCGTTTACAAATAGGCCTATTAGGACAAGACTTCGAGTTAAGCAGAGGTATTGGTGCATAAACCAAATTATAGACAAACATAATAACTTTGTTTGAACTAACCATACTTGTTTACGTCACTGCAAATTAGGCACTTCAAAGTCAAAAACAAATTTATTTTGTCCTTTCCGCAATGCAAACTCTAGATCAGGTTATATTTTGATGATGTCATCCACATAAACTGTGTCATTATCATCGTGTTGACGGAACTAACTCATATCTGGAACAAAGACATAGTCACATTTGAAGGGTTCAGAACCATATTGGGCCAAGCGCCATTTACTAAAACCGTAGAAAACAGGGGTTAAAATGAAGTTATTACCACAATTCAATAGAAAGATATAGCAAGTAGTATTTCTCCTTTTTTCCATTTTTCTCGATCTGCACTAATAAAGGAGTTTGTCTGTGTCGTCGGACTTTTCAATCACCCTGTATACATATGTCCGATTTTGAATAGTTTTGGATAAAATCACCGTTCTTCCTTCCGTAACACGCATCTTTGGTTACTTCTCTCTCTCTCTCTCTCTGGACGTCTGGAGCTGTAGCTGATAGCAGCGACACAAAGTCTCGTGACATCAGGAACAGAGTTAGAGATAACACAATACTGGTACAACGTATCTACTATACGTAGTCTCGACGCTCTTATTTCCGGCAGCCAATCACATTGCAGGTCGCCTACATTTAAATGTGTGTGTCTTGGCATTCGCTGCACTTCCTAAGGCTCGATAAATACTTAATATAATCGCCCGCCATTTTGGTTCTTTCGTTGGCGTTCGCAGAAAGCACACGAGGACGTTATTTGCCGCTAAATTATTTGCTCAATTACATTGCGTTTTATTGATTATTATAGGAGCTACGACATGATAATGTTTAACGTTGCGCAAAATAAATTCCTCGTCTGGTAGCTCGACAGCGAAAGAACAAAAATGGCGAACGATACTACCTACCTAGACTTTATAGAGCCTTCAATTCCTAAGACGTAAGCAAAGAGGAGGAGTCACGGCGAAATAACAGCGACGCGACTAAAGCATCCGAACAACTGAAGTTAGGGAATGAGGCGCGCGCAGTTCACACTCGGGCGACTTCATGTATTGCTGCAGAAAGTGGGGTCTTTGAAAACCGGATTCAATACAGATTTTTCAGGTGAGTAATAACGTTCTTTACACAATTAGTAATACACTCAGTATCATTCTCGTAAATTATTTAAATTCTAAAACCGTCACAATTTCCACTTTTATATTTAATATTCAGGAGGGTGTAACTTAATTTAAAAAATATGACATATGTTTATATGAACCTTTTTCACTACAATAATGTCAGAAATCAGATCTTAGAGTATGACACAATTTTCGTGAATCACATTCTATCAGTTTATTTGCTACCGTCAATGGGAGCAGAATTTCTTTATATTCCGTCTTAGGACAAGAGCATGGTCCTCTTATATTCAGAGAACAGTAACCACCCTTAACAAAGAAATCAAGACAGGATATTAACTTGGGCATGAAAATCAACAGATCTCAACTCCACTGAAATGTGTGGACAATAACAACCCAAGAGAAATTGCGACGGAATTTAGAGAATAGCAAAGATCCAAATGAGAAGGATTTTGTAGAAAATAGTATGTTGGAAAACTTCTAGAAGTTGGGTTAAAACTTGAGTATAAATTTTCACTTTTACACTTCCATTTGACTACTTTACAATAAATCTAGAACATTTTAGTGAAAAGAACGACAAAATATTTCACCGTGATTTTAAGGAGATGGTGCCAGGGGAGGTCAAAGTCATGTAGTGTGTCATGGCTGAATACAGTTGAATATTGGAGAGGGACTGCAAATCAGCGGGATATTTATTAAAGATGAAGAAGAGGAAGTTTTAAAATCATTAAATCACATTTACTCGTATCTTTTCGTTTTAAGGCAGTGAAGGAATCATTTGGAGAAATATTCAACATATGCTACCTAAAATTAAGTTTCTTATATGAAATGTTTCAGTATTTGAGATTGAATGAATGAATGAATGTTATCCATGATGTCCCATGTTGGGCACAGACCTCCTGTGATGGGGTTAGAACTCCCTCGACAGGGATGGCTCAAGTGTACTCGCTTGGTGAGCCAATCCAGGCGAGCTTGTCGTGTATACTACTTTTGTGACATGGTTAATAACCCTGTTCAACTTTAACTAGTCTCAGAACTCTGTTCTTTGTTCATTTTTTTTCTTGCACTACACACATTATACTGACACTGACAGTTTGACAAGCACTGTTTGCTATTTACACTATTTACCTGACACTTCCTCAACACTGACTTTCCTATTTACAAAACTTATCTTATACTTTCACTGATACTGACTTTACTATTTACAATATCTTAACACTGATTACGTTATCTATTTACAATGACCTTCCCTAGTTCTTTCCACAAAACTCTGTTCTTTGCTGTCCTCGACCATTGTTTCCCCGCCTCTCTGGTAAACATGTCAGACTTTCTGAGTAGTGGTCTTCCCTGTCCTCTCTTTCCGACGTAGGGTTCCCACATCGTGACTGCATGGGTCCATCTTGCCTGGTGTAGTCTCGCCACATATCCTCCTCAGGTCCACTTCGTTGCCTTTGCTCGTTCTGCTGCGTCAGTAGTGTTCGTCAGTCTTTGTAGTGTTTCGTTAGTCATTCTGTCTCGTAGTGTGGTGCCCAGTATTTTTCTTTGCATCTTCCTCTGGCATGTTTGTATACTTGAGCGTTGTCTCTCGGACAACGTCCAAGTTTGGCAGCCGTATAGCAAAACTGGGATTATACATGCATCTAGTGCCTCGAAATTGAGATTGTGGTTAATTGTCTTGTCCGTCCATATGAACTTCAGGCTCCAGAACGCCTTCCATGCCGATGAAATTCTTCTATTGATCTCTTTCTGCTTTCTTTGTGAGAAGGTAACCAGTTGACCCAAATACACATATTCAGAGACATACTGCAATTCTGTGTCACCTACTCTGATTGGGATCTCCTGTGCATTTGTCATCACTTTTGTTTTCGTGTAGTTCATGGTCAGTCCAATGTCAGTACTTTTGATATTTAGTTCCTCAACCATGTATTGCAGTTCTGCTGCTGAGTCGGCGAATAAGACGATGTCATCTGCGAACCTCAGATTAAATAGTCTTCTGCCGTTGATATTGACCCCACGTTTCTCCCATTCCAAGTTTCGAAATATCTCCTCAAGTGTAGATGTAAAGAGTTTCGGAGATATGGGATCGTCCTGCTTCACGCCTCTTTCCAGGATAAAGGGTTTGCCTTTTCTCTCTGTTTTTATTTGCGCGTAACTTTGGTTGTAGATCTGAGATAGGATCTTGATGTATTTGTTTTCAATCCCTTGTTTAGTCAAAGCTTGCAAGACATTTCTATGTTCAACCGAGTCAAAAGCTTTGTTGTAATCAATGAATGCTATGTACAGTCTCAGGTTGAACTCGGTTGCCTTCTCAAGAATCTGATTCACAGTCTGGAGATGATCCGTCGTACTGTATCCCGTGCGGAAACCCGCTTGTTCGGGCGGTTGATTCTCGTCTAAGATCTTCGTTAGTCGCTTAGTTAGTATCTTAGAGAACAGTTTATATAGATTAGATAGTAGACTATAGGTCTGTAGTTGTTTAGGTCGTCTTTCGTTCCCTTTTTGTGCAACAGTATTATTGTGCTCTTTCTCCATTGTCTCGGGATTTCTTCTGTTTCCAGAATTCTATTAAATTTAGTCAAAATCGGATTAACTATTGCATCTAAGCTCCATTTGATGTACTCATTTCGTATCCCGTCTTCTCCTGGTGTTTTCTCGTTCTTCAATTCTTTTATGGCACAGCGTATTTCACTTGCTAGAATGGGAAGAACTGGCTCATTATTTGCGTTAGTGCAGATACTTCGGTTGCAGGTTGGTGGTAGGTTTCGTGTTGTACTTGAGTATAGATTCTTATAAAATTCCGTAGCGGCTGCTGTAATGTCACCTCTCGGAGATTTACGTTGTCCTGAGTTCCCTCTAACCCCTAGTATCCACTGCTTCTCCTGGTATAATTGTTTCTTAGCTTTCCTGGTAGACTTGAAGTTTTCAATTGCGTTGCGTGTTATGTTGGATCTGAGTTGAGATTAAGCGAATTGAAAGTGCAAAATATTGGCTTTACTTCATGTAAGAACCTGACACGATGGATAAAAATAGAAATAATTTCTGGACTCAGCATAAATCTACTCAAGAACATACAATTTTGTGAAATCATCTAAAAACGATAATGCAGATATTATCTATAATTGTACTAAAAATTGTATTTCGTCGCTTAAGAAACAATACCGCGTAACTGACATTTTTGGTCAAAACTGTTTTTTTTGCGCAGATGGTACCTCCACTGTCATCTGCATGCATTGACAAGCGCGGGAATTTGATTGCATGAATGGCCTGCGTGCGAAGGAGGGGGGTACAATACCGCGTATCTGAAGTCACGAGAAGTCTGTAGGAAATACCGCGTATCTGACAACAGATATTATGTCTACTCCCTCGCGCCCTCAGTACGGAAGCTGGTTCTCGTTATTGCCTTGTGAAATTGTGTCAACAGTGTGTGATATTCTGAGAAGATTAAAGAAGTGTTCAGTTTCAATTATTTTAAAAGGTAAATATAATAGAATCATTTCACTAATGTCAATTGAATGTTAGTTGAGCTGAGTTCCAGCAGAATCTTACTGCAAGTTCATTCACTGAAATATAGTACATTTATTATTTTTTATTATATAGGCCTACAGATACAAGAAAAGAAATGGACAATGAATCAGACGACAGTCAGTTTAGCGAGAACGAAATCCTATCTGTGCTATGTTCTGCATTGAAGACGGGAGAAACTTCTGTGAACATTAACGAAGGTATGGCATAAGAAGTATCACAGTTATTAAACGTTTATTTTTGTTCAGTTACGGAATCATAACAGCAAACTTAATTTGAGTATTTAATATAAATAATCATGAATGGGCCGCTAAAATAATTTGCGCTACATTCAGTGGTGCTGAACTTGGTTCCTCCCATTTCCTCCGGTAGGAGGAAAATCTAAATTGATTATAATATTTACTACACATGTTTTTTTCATCCATTTATATCACATTTATAAACACTTGTAATTTCATCATATTCGTAGTTGTACTGCCTGATAATTCAAATGCAAAAGAAAACCGTCCTTCTGAAAATGGGCTGCTGCAGATCAGGGATTGTCCGTCCAGTGTTACCGGTAATGTTATGATTGTATTATACAGTCTGGTATGATTTAAAGCAACATTATTAAAGTAATAGCCTACCGCTAGAAATAGGATGGAACAGAAACTGAAGACAATACCCCGTCAATGAAGGATCTACAATGTATTTCGGATGCCTCTTCAGATGTAGACGATCCCGAAGAATTTGTGAGTGTTACTTATTCTACATCTTTACATTCGTCAGAAAAAGGTAAAGAGAAGGATCTACAAGCGTTTCATGGAAATTTGACAGAAAAGAGAAAAAGAAGTTCAAAGACACACAAGGGTAAGTGGAAGAAAATGAAAAATAGAAAACTTAGAAGGGAAGAGGAAGCTTATCTTAGCTACAAGAGATCGATATATATTACTGGGTTATTTTACGACGCTGTATCAACATCTAGGTTATTTAGCGTCTGAATGATATGAAGGTGATAATGCCGGTGAAATGAGTTCGGGGTCCAGCACCGAAAGTTACCCAGCATTTGCTCGTATTGGGTTGAGGGAAAACCCCGGAAAAAACCTCAACCAGGTAACTTGCCCCGACGGGGATTCGAACCCGGGCCACCTGGTTTCGCAGCCAGACGCGCTGACCGTTACTCCATAGGTGTGGACAAAGAGATCGAAAGATGGCAAAGTGACACATGATACGGAAAAAGATGCAAGGAATTTGGGGCCAGAGTGTAGTTATAAAATGTGCCAAAATTCGAAAGTAAGGGGCTGTAATTTAATTTCTAATGAGAGAAGACATCTTTCAGGCATTCTGTAAAACTATAACTTGGGAACAGAGGACCGTTTACGTATCAAATCTTGTGGATTTCACTCCTACGAAAAGACCTGGCAGTACAAATTCTGAATCGAGAAGAAAGAGAACATTTGTCTACAACCTAAAAGTTGATGAGAAAAAAATTCTTGTTTGCAAAAATATGTTTCTGTATACATTGCGAATTAAAGAATGAACTGTGCGATATTGGTTAGCTAATAGTACTGATGGCGTCCCTTCAGTAAAAAAAAAGTCATGTTCTCGTGCAAAAGCACAGAAAAAAACAGCATTAGTAGCCTGCCTAAATTACCGTCACATTATTGTATATACAACCGATTGTGCCATAGTTTTTATGATAGTATTCCACACTAGGGTTACTCAAGGATTACTTTTTGTGATTTCAGCATAGGCCTATAATTATTTCTTTATTGTGTATAACGAATATTGTGCCTAAAAAGTTATCATCATTATTATATTTTTATATGATTTTCTTTTCATTATTCGGAAGTCAGTCAAGTCCATTGTCAATAATAATAATAATAATAATAATAATAATAATAATAATAATAATAATAATAATAATAATAACAATATTCATTATTTTATTATAAAATTATATTTGTCAGCAACGTTTTAGTAACAATTCTACTTATCTATTCAAATACGTAGTGTGAAAATAGAGTACCTGGTATCAGATTGACATTATTATTATTATTATTATTATTATTATTATTATTATTATTATTATTATTATTATTATTACTATTATTATAACAATAAACATTGAATTGTGTCTTCGTTTTTTCTTTCCCATAGTTTCAGCATTTGATTGACTAAGAATGCAGCAATCATTGTCTGGAACGTAATCTTGTGCTGATTCAAGCTACAGCCTACCGACCTTGACCTCAAGTTAGATGGTAGGACAACAATTCAGATAACACATTGACATATACAAGAGCACGAATAATATTTCCAGAAGGCAGTTTTAGCGCAAAGTAAACGCTTGTCAACATGTGTCCTGAAGCTGCTAAAGTTGCCTCACAATACCGCGTAACTAACAAAATGTGGTCAACGGCAGAGTTCCAATACCGCGTAAGTGACATGGCCAAATGTCTACGGCCATGATCATCCATTTTCACTTAGTTACAAATTAGTTAAGCTATTTCATAGCCATAAACCACTTTTCAAGACTATTGAGTTATTTTTATGGCTTTTATTCGGTTTTTTCCTTCTCCTGTAAAATTTACATTTTGTCAGTTACGCGGTATTGGTTCTTAAGCGACGATTTATTAATTTAATTATTTATCTAGTTACCTAGTTTCGCATTACAGGCCTACATTCTAAATTTTGAATGCTTAAAGTTTCATAATTTATTATGAGTTGTAAACTTATTTATGCACCGAAAAATGATTTTCAAAATTTGTCTATCGTTTTCATAAATGTTAAGAACTACGGATGTTGATAAGATGGAAATTAATTGTTTTAAAATATTTGAACATTTACTTATTCTTCAATATTTCTTGATTATGGTTGAGTAAAGCGACTACAAGAGTTAAGTTCATAGATGTTTGGAGTTTATTGCATCGCATTTTCTACTTCTTTTTGTCAGAGGTTTTCAATCTTTTTTCAAGCTTATCCTGCAGAACGTCTATAACAGTCTCAATCGACATGCTGACTCAAAGAGGTATCTGTCCTCAGATTAAGGAACATGGTGGAAGAAGAAATGTGTATTGTGGCCGTTAAGTTTTCTTTTCTTAGTATTCTTTTTTTGACGTAAATCTCATTTTGCAAGGGATATAATATTCAGGATTACTCTGTCCTATTAGAAAGCCTTTGTCTCCGCCAACTTTGAAACCGCGAAATTAGAACAAAGATGACCACTAGACCATTCGGGGTAATTAAAAAGTGTGTCGCTTAACTAGTTCCTGTTCGAAACTGCGTATTGGTGGGCGGGATTAGATGAAATGTCGCATTATGTCCGTACTACGTGATCTGTACTGTAATTGAATCATTCGCTTACCACAACATCTGGGAAGAGAGAATTCTGCGTGTGCTGAAGGGAAAAGCTTTCTGCAAACTAACCCAGATAGGGAATGAATGGACTTGATGTGTATTTAAGACTAATTTGTCTCCAGCCCACGTGCTTTACTATGCTGTAGCCACCAACACGAGCTCACCCCAGTTTGTCGAGGGGTGGAGGAAAGATAAAACAGAGAGCTAGTGATTGCCGGAAGGGATGCCGTTAAATGAAGAGGCGGATAATAAGTACAGAAATGTAATTGAAAACTGAATCTATAATGTCGTCGGATTACAAACAAAACATATTAAGTAAAAAATACGAGTATTACTTCTGGGAAAAAGGCGTATATAATATCAGTTCCCAAAAAAGGAATGAGATGACTCTTGGTCATCGAAAGTTGAAGTTCTACAGCTCGATTCACGCGATATCGGCGTAGGGAGGAAGACTTCATTCGTGCATGCCTACTTTCATCCTACTCCAAAGTACACAACAGAAAAAATGTTATCAGTTGTCTATTTCTTGTGTAGGTCTCTTGAACGTTAACCTTTCATGAAAGTTTGAAATACACTGTGTAACACGAAAGTCATTCGCAATAATGGCAGAACAATATTAATTTTAAAAGAACAAATGTAATCCCACGGCAAAGAAAGCAAGGAACATTGTAAGGACCACGACAAAAACAAGTTACAAGAAACAGGACAAATACCATGACAAGGATTATGATAAATATCACGACATGGACCACGATAAGGATTACAAGGACCAGGACCACGAAAATAATTATTAGAAAGACAACAAGGACAACGAAGGACCACGACAAAGATATGAACGATCTTCATAAGGACCACGATAGCTTGACGTGACGGCAGTGCTCGCCATACAAGGATAGCATTTATTTATGAATATCTTTTGCTGCGAGACTTTGTTTTTCCCAGAAAAGTCGCACGATTGTATACTCATGCAGATTAACCACCATCTTGCAACTGCTGCTTCTTTGCTTCGCTTATGTCTCTTGTGCGCACATCGATCACATTGACACCTGGATAATACTGCCATCGAGCGGTGATAACTTCAGGCGTCTCATTAAAAAATTTAGGTTGGTACTTCCTGTGCACATTACGTTGAAGCCATAACTTTACATAATTTCTGAATTGAATCAGTCATTTAAAAAAGGGCTCAATGGCATTTTTGAAGAAAATAATTTCTTGACATATATTGGTGCATAATGGGTAGGTACAGACAGGATTCTGAATTAAAAGAGCTCATTTCGACTCCATAACATTGGTTCTATAACTGTCTAATATAGCAGCCAGTTTAGAAGTGGCTCAACTTCTGGAATTGAGGCCTTTATAAAGTGAATTTGCCTTGACATCTAGTGACAAACATAAGAATAATCTGGTAACAGTTGGTTACCATTACCAGTTCCAGCTGTTTTAAATAAACATTGCTTCTCTTGGAGGGAATGCAGTTACTGATAATTTTTGCAATAAGCAAAACTATGAAAGTGGAATATGTAAAAATCATTGCAAATGCTTCAAAAGAAGGGGAATTTATTGTAAAATTGGTATCAACTGATGATATTAAGGAGGTTAGTAAATGGTGGCAGAAATACTACAAGAGAACCTGCTTGTCAGTAGAAACACAATCGAGAGAAGCACCCCGTGATCAGAAAGTGAAGCTGCAACCAACAATGTTCAATGAATACAAGTATGACTCCAAGAACCCAAGGAAAGTATGTGTTTCAGCATTCATCGGAGATTTGATAAGACACACTTTTGATTTGAAGATATCTGCTACAAATATTGTGAAACTTCCGGATCAATGTGCCTACAGTGAAAAAGTTCCCATTAACGTTAAGAAGATTGGGGATGTCTAAATTAATGTGCTATGTATCAGATGAACACTTACGGTTTTACAGGGAAATCGTAGCTTGGCCTACTAGCAGCAAAAGAGATGATAAGGACATTAAATTTATTGTTCATTTTTTCTGTTGTTCTCAATAATGTATTATAATTTTGACATAATATATTCTGGTCCACACCTGTGGAGTAACGGTTAGCGCGTCTGGCCGAGAAACCAGGTGGCCCGGGTTCGATTCTCGGTCGGGGCAAGTTACCTGGTTGAGGTTTTTTCCGGGGTTTTCCCTCAACCCAATATGAACAAATGCTGGGTAACTTTCGGTGCTGGACCCCGGACTCATTTCACCGGCATTATCACCTTCATCTCATTCAGATGCTAAATAACCTAAGATGTTGATGAAGCGTCGTAAAATAACCTACTAAAATAAAAAATATATTCTGTAATTATGAATATCAGAATGATTTCAATGAAATGAAAATATTAGTCATAATAGAATTCATTTTTCATAATTTTATTCTAAAAATAGGAAAAATATAAGTCAAAATAGAATTCATTTTTCATAATTTTATTCTCAAAATAGGAATTTCCTTTTTAAAGGGCTCAAGTCCACAATTTTAAATCAATTTTACTTTTATTTTATTGGGTTATTTTACGACGCTGTATCAACATCTCAGGTTATTTAGTACCTGAATGATATTAAGGTGATAATGCCGGTGAAATGAGTCCGGGGTCCAACACCGAAAGTTACCCAGCATTTGCTTGTATTGGGTTGAGGGAAAACTCCGGAAAAAACCTCAACCAGATAACTTGTCCCAACCGGGAAACGAACCCGGGCCACCTGGTTTCGTGGCCAGAAGCGCTGACCGTTACTCCACAGATGTGGACGTTTTGAATCAACATAACAACTTATCTGAACAAACTTTGGTTTTGTTTCATACATGCTAATGCTAAAACCATTTATTATTATTATTATTATTATTATTATTATTATTATTATTATTATTATTATTACAGGATAGGTGTGTAACTCAGTATCAAATATTACCATGTTTTTATAAAATTAGTTTTTTCTTTCTCCTGAAAAATTGGAATTTGTGCCATTGAGCCCTTTGTTATATGACTGATTCAATTAATCCGTGTTCGACATTACTTTTATACTCTAAATTTCATCTTATGAACTGGAGATAATTATAATGTTAAGTAAGTAGATCGTCACTCGACCCCGAGGACTGTTTGTATATAACTTACGACCTCTATTTGGATGGTTCGAATATTGAATTTTTAGTGTAAGTGAGTAGTCAGTCGTTTGTGAGCTAGCCAACTTCATCCTCTCCAAAATTAGTTGCAATATATTAACTGCCATCGTAAATTGATTTAGATAAACTATGCCACTTAATAGAAACTGAACCATAACAATGTTAAGTACGTACTCATCTCGAGATTATTCATGTAATACGCTATGAACACGCATATCCTCGCGGCTGTGCCAAGACCGAGAGATTCTCTTCACAATCGGAGCTCTAGTTTTGAGCATCATTCCATAAAGTGTATGCCTCTTCACGAGACAGCTTCATTTTATGATGGTATAGAGCACAGTTATGATCAATGAAAACATGACTTTCGTGCGCTTGGAAGAAATCCCTTTTTAGTGCCTCTAGTACCAAATAAAAAAATCGTATTATTGTACACAAGAAGATTTATTCTCTACGTTGAACAGTCCCTTACTGAATGTCAGAAATTTAATAATTTCTCCCATTTATAAAACTATTAAAACCTAAATTAAGGAAATAAAGGTACTTAATGTAGAAATTCGTAATATTTTGCAGTTTATAAAGACTTTAACAGACGACTTTTATTAAATTTCACAGAAATCATAAGGGTTATAAAGCCGGTGAAACTAATGAAATGTGACAAGAATTATAACTCTAATGACGGAAAGGAAATAAAAATAAAAATGTACATAAATTATAGAAAGAAAAACACAGGAAAAAGAGAAAGCAAGTAGAAAAGTGTAAAGGATAGTTAGTTAAATAAATGGAGAGACAGGCAAGGTAAGACGGGACAGGGCAGTATGTATGGATTAAATACTATATGGAATATTCAGACATTCGTTAGCAATGATGGCGATAATAGGAGAATGATAAAAATATAGTGGAAGACGTGTTTCTGATCTGCTTGCATATTGCCCATCCACCACTCCTGGCCATCATCTTTATTATATATTTTTAATTGAATCAAGATTTTATTGTTATTTCTCCCAATAGCATTTCAATTACTTCTTTTTGAGCAACGATTCATTTGACAGCGACACAGCATTCGTTTCCACTCAGTCGAGCGAGGTGTGGCAATTCCCCTGTCACCAAACTGATGACGGGAATTCTCACTCGTCCCTCGTAGAGTAGCTTTTCACAAATGGAGTTGTTAAGCTGTGTACAGAGTTGTTTCCGATCTCTGTTAACGAATCATGTGCGTCAGGAATCACACCGACAGCTGAATTGCGGCGAGAGGTGACAGACTAGTAGTGAGTGATTTCATAATCAGAGTTCACGGTGTGTCACAGTAGCAATGCCCAAGAAAATCGAGCCTTTTTGAGAGGAGTACATAATAACCCTTTCAGATGCCAAGTACAGTTACGTGAAAATTATAGGAGCCTGCAAAAAACATAGTTTCGTTATTTCCAAGAAAGGCATCTTGTGTATACCTAATAAGACTGGCAAAGCTCGGATGGGATTAATTCCAGAGTGGAAAAGCAAGCAAATTCACCCTCTGTCACAAGTCGCCGCACCCCACGAGATAATACAAATTAATTCCATTCGAGCTTCACCAATCTTATTAAGTACACAGAAGATGTCCTTCTTGGAAATAACGAAACTTCGTTTATTGCAGGCTTCTTTTGTTTTCACTTAACTGTACTTGATATTGGAAAGGTTCGTGATGTACCCCTCACAAAAAGACTCGATTTTTTATTTTAGGAATTTATGCTGTGAATCGCTGTGCACTCTGACTATGAGATCACTTCGCGCCACAGTTCAGCTGTCGTGTGACTCCTGACGCACAGAACGTCATTCAAATCCGTTATCAGAGATCGGAAACAACCCTGTATTGCGAATGGTGGTGGCACTCCACATGCAAACATTGCGACTGAGCCTTCTTTCTCTACTTGGAAGGAGTTAAAAATATTCATTAGAAGTACCATGGGACTAAGGGACTTTCGGTAATAGCAATACTTTCAGTAGAGAGACTTTATCATGACCATTTTCAATTTCAACTAGAAAGTTATCTATAAGTTGCTCATAGCAAATAGCATATAAAAGACTTCCGTCTCAAATAAGACAAAGTGTTTTCAAGGAAAATGTTTAATATATATACAGAGTGTCTGATTGAAGCCATTTATACTTTATTTTAGACATCACGCACAACACGATTAAGGGTAGATACTTTTCGTCGTTGAAATTCTCTAACTCGCAGTGTTTGTATTTTAGTTTTTGAAAACAGATAAAATAATAAATAGATGTAAACGGGTTGACTAAATAATACACGTGTCCCGCTTAGAGGAATCGAGAAATAAATGCTAATTTAAAGTAAAAATAATGGTTTTATAACATAACTTTTTGTATAACTTGATGTAAAAACTCTCCGAGTTTCGGAGAATGGTCAGTGCAACTCTATGTATGCGCCTCGAGCTACCCTGAAGACATCTAAAAGGTACTCATCCTCTGACAGAAACCATCTACAATGTTTACCGATTGTGCTAGTGATATTATATAGCAAAATTGTATCCGACACTTTTCGAAATGCATGGCTATGCCAAGTGCAGGTTTAATCAGTGGCGTACTGACCCAAACAATATTTCACGCCATTACGTGTAAGTTTGAACCCGAAAACCCCTAGTTCCCTATCTCAAAATACTTACTAGGACCCTCTACAACCACTTACACTTCTTCGGTTGAATTCTGAAACACTCTGTATATATTCAAATATCGGTTCATTTGTTCTGTTTCGTCTCCTTACCCACTATGATCCCTAACATTAATAGCGATTCATGGAGTCATGTGTTCAGCACTTCCTGAGATCAACGGCGGAGACAACATAGAACAAACAGAGGGCAACAAACACTAAATTAGTCCCTATCGAAGGAAGATAAAATCAATCGGTTTTCTTTTTGGTGTAGAACCTGAATCTTTCAAATTTGTAACCAAAAACTCTGCCACCTGAACTACGGTAGGTGACTTCCATAATTGATTAAATGAAAAAATAAGGAAACATAGTGTAGTAATCAACCCCGGGTCATAAGCTTGAAACGGTGGAACCAAAAAGGTGTACTAGTATGGCCGTCAAATTACCATAGTTCATCTCTTTTTCCGGCGTGTTTATCAACTGTTTTGTTCAAATTATTACGATTACAAATTGCTTCGTGTTGTTGTGAATATTTCAAAAGTATAGTCAAGTTCAGCAGGTGTTATTTTTTATAATAAGCTAATATTCTGTTCGGCTCAACTGTAGAATATGTCCGTTGATATGTCCCCCCTATGCTTTAACATATGAAGGAATGCCAACATTCTTCTTGATGAGAGAAAGAATGTGGAAATGAAGTGTTCAGTCCATGTCACAACCATAACACTTTTAATAAATATATAGTGAAACATACATTGATATAATAATCTGCTAGTAGTCCTGTTCAGTGTTGCCATACCTACTGATTAAGCAGGAGATTTCCTGTTTTTTTCATTGAATCTACTCCTCTACTTCTTTTTTTGTCAAAAATACGAATGTCTCCTTCGTTTTTGGCATGCTGCAGTCACCTTGTTCTATGCCCGGATTTTCAATTTTTATATATGATATTATATCACCATGTCTTACTTTTGCAACTTATACACAAGTCAAATAATGTATTCATTTGTCTCCCCAAGAAGCTAGAAGTAAGAATATTCTTCTAGCTCGTTGTGTCTCCCTGTTCATAGCGCGTCGCCACAATGATGCTTAAAGGAGCAAGAACACGTGAAACAGTGAGAGAGTGAAGTGTAGGTAATGGTATTTTTGTGTTACATATCGTGCACAGGGATCTTTTAAAATGAGTGAAAGTGTCCTAGCAAGGAAGAAAAGTAAATACTCCTTTCCAGAATTATAAATCATAGTGGGAAAATTATGAACAGTTTAAAGGGTAGTTATGCAAAAACAGGAAAAGGGATAATTTTTCGTATGTTATAATCACAGCTAATGCAGTACTGTCTTTAATATAATCTTTAAAATAAATCTCGTTCTATCAAAAATAGTTTGTCAATATACAAAAAAAATCCTGATTAATACATTTTAATGCGAAACATTGTCAATGAGATATTATTGTGTAAAACCAAAATTGCATGACTTATTTACATACGCTGAGTAAAGATGACAGTACTAATATTTAGCAAAATTGTTCCATTTCATTTGTTAGGGATGTGCTATATAGTAATACAACAGTATCATCTTTCTTACAGTGTATACTGTTTTGTAATTAACATTATAATACGAAGAGAAAATAAATTCATGTTTAATCTACTGTAATCTCCTGTTTTTTCGGTGGTTTCTCCTGATTTTCGTGAGTTGGTCGTGGCACTGGTCCTGTTACCTCCAGATCCATTGTAATCCGTTTACGTATGACCAAAACCGATAGTAACAATTTAATATTTGGCAATTGGTCGTATTTCGCGGTGGATTATGGGGCGTAAAAGGTATAGTTTGACTCATATCTGTCGCACCGATTTCAAGCATATTTGACTTGAAGTACTCCCTCCTTTCTTTGTATCCTCTCAGGTAGTAATACTGCATTGCATGCTACACCACTGCTAGCAGAGACTGGAAGGGAAGCTTTATCGGCTTTGAGTTTCCTCTTTCCCACTCCAGTTCTCGTATCAGATCTGTTATCCAACTCGATTGGCTCAATTAGTCCCCCATCGAAGGCGTGACACGTGGCTGGCAGCACACGAGGAAGTACGTGATATATCCTTACATGTGATTCTAACAGATGCGTTCATGGGGTGGAAGTATACGAGTGGAAATAAACTACGTTATGTAAATGAGGAATACTTGCTCATTATGCACTATTGCGAGCTATTTATATATTAAGCGATCGTGCAATATTAACTTGTTGTTAATTATAAAGACACTCATTAACACTAGTACCTGTGAGAAGGCTATCGCATGAGCTATGAACATAATAAATACCTGATGAAGTATAAATACAGTGAAGTACCTCTCCTAAATTGAATAGAGAATGTGGATATACAATTTACTGAAAATAATCTTTGAACTTATAACATTTGGTGCTCTGTTTCGTAAATGGCTATCTTTACGTTCACTTGTGTTCAGTATAACTTACTTTAATATGATAAGCACTATGTTGTGAGATGTTTACGATTTAGGCGTATTTTTGTAATTAACAGTTATAACTCTTTAAAGAATATTTCATCTCCACTCTTCGGCCAACACATTTTTTGACGTGAAAATTCTGCATTCGACCAGACACTGGGAATATGTATAATAATTTTTGTAAGGTGCAGTTCCTTAAGTTTATTATAGGAGCAGCACCGTCGTGTTCGTTATTGCGTCATCCGAAAAATGTCAGTTTCCAAATGAAATGTGAATGAAAGGAAATGATTATGTCATAATATGCTGTTTTCAATCTGGAATCTTCTTCCTGCCGTTATTAGAACCTGTAGGACGGTATCGTATTTCAGTATTAAAATGCGCAATTACGTAATTCAACAGGCATAGTAAATTACATTCACTCCAAAATATAATACTCATAAGCAATATTTAACAATATGAAGTTTATTTTCGGACGAATTTACAGAATTTATTTTCTCTTAACATGTCAAACAATGATTATATTTAAGTATGTCAATAATATTTGCAGTTTAAATGATAGTTGTAAGTAAATTATCTTTACATTTGTTATGTATTCAGATTAACTGGTGACTCAGGCGCAATTCATACAGAGAAGACGTAGACAGGACATGGTTCGGACTCGGGCGGAGACGTGACGCGGGCATGAAGTGAGCAAAGCATACTGAAGAGTCAAAAATACTTGCGACACTTGCACGTCGCACAGCTTTCGTAATGTCTTTTTCAGACGATGAGGATGCCCTGGCTCTCCTACAACTTGCTAATTATTAAAAAAAAAAAAAAAAAAAAAAAAGATTTTGTGTGCACCCTTAGTGGTTGAAAAAAGGAAGAATATATGGCATATCTTATTTATTTAATCATTTTATTTGTTTTATATATATATTTATTTACTTATGCATGTATACATTTATGCATTTATTTATTTATTTATGCACTTATTCATTTATTTATACATTTATGCATTTTCTATTTATTTTTCATTTATTTATTCCGGTAGAGTTAAGGCCATGAGGCCTTCTCTTCCACACTACCAGAAGTGAAATATGTACTGACACAATAAAACGTAGTAATATTTAAATATAAAATCGTTATCGTGCACATTAAGGAGCTTATATATAATGAAATATTGACTAAACATGATACATAATTAAGTAATTACAATGTATATCCTAATTCTACTTTATAATAAGCCTAAATGATAATTTATATAAATACCCAGAATAACCTATTAAATTTGGCTAACACTTACAAATCAAATCCTTGTAAAAGTATGTACGAGTAATTTTAATTCTTAATTTAAATTGATTAACTCTTCGGCAATCCCCGACATGACGAGGTAAGGAGTCCACAGGCGACAAACTGACACGGTGAAAGAAGATGAATAGAAAGAGGTACGGTGACAAGGAATACATAGTAAAGCCTGATGTTGATTCCGTAAAGTTGTAATATATTCAAAGAGAGTTCTTAGATATTCTGGAGTAGAAGATGCGATGAAAAGAATTGAACATGTATACCGACCGTTTCCAGAATTTTTATATAATGTCCCACCAATGTTTCTATACCATATTACACCATCTCTTCACAAAATTAAATATTAAATTCAAAATCGCCGCGAATTTTGTTTTACAGTCAGACGTCACCTGTCGCTTTGAAGAGCCACAGGTGACATGAAGGAGGCTAAGCGCTGGCTTCGGAGTGGCGTGCTCCCATCCCGTCCTCTCTGTGTGCATTGATACATTTGTTTTCATGGGAGAGACTCGAAAAGCCATCATGCCTCCGCCCGATGTCCGTGCCACATCTTCTCTGTGTGAATTGCGCCTTAGACTTATTATGATATTAATAATGGACTGTAAGGAAATGTGACGCAAGTAGAATCACTGATAGTGAAATGAGATTCATGCGCCGAACAGCTGGCTATACTAAGTGAGACCATAAAAGAAATGAGCACATCTTAAAGGAACTTGAAATTACCTCTATACTAGCATACATATGTCACTATAAAGATACTGGCGTCAGCATGTGAAAGTATGTCTAGGACTAGAATCCCTTGTGCAATCCTGCATTACCAACCTAGAGGCAGGAGATCTACTGGACGTCCGATGAAGAGATGGGCGTAACAGTCCTTCTGGGACTATAACTTGTACGGATGATGATGATGATGATGATGTATTTGTATTAATTGTATACCTACTTACCTGATGCTCTGCGACTTGGAGAAGAACTTTATCAGAAAACTGATAGAGCAGCTCCTGGGGCTATTAGAGAAGAAACAAATCCCGATTATGCTACAATGATTGTAAGAGATTGTTTGCTAACATCTCACAAAACACTACCTACTTTTGAACTTGATCTACAATATTTCCTGTTCGTTCCATGACATCATGTAGTGTGGTGCCAAGTTTTTCACGTTATAAACATTGTTTAGCCAACATGAGGAGAAGCTTCATTTTTAAATGTTAAAAAAATCTGTATATACATTATATAATATAATTTATATATAATATGGTACATATATACATTGTTATTCATTGCAATGTTTTTGGCGAACAAAGATGACAATACAAATGAATTTATGGTATATTTTATAATTAAAAAAAGCTATTTTTATTTACTACATATATTCATATTATGTAATTTGTTATGCTTTCAGATTTACAGAACTAATGGTTATTACAGTGTAAACTACATTTATTTACTGTAGTCTATATTAAATCTCGAAAAGACAAAGTATATGATTATGTCTCGTGACCAAAATATTGTACGAAATGGAAATATAAAAATAGGACATTTATCCTTTGAAGAAGTGTAGAAATTCAAATATCTTGGAGCAACACTAACAAATGTAACTTACACTCGGGAAGAAATTAAACACAGAGTAAATATGGGAAATGCCTGTTATTATTCGGTTGAGAATCTTTTATCATCCAGTCTGCTGTCAAAAAATATGAAAGTTAGAATTTATAAAACAGTTATATTACCGGTTGTTCTTTATGGCTGTGAAACTTGGACTGTCACTTTGAGAGAGGAACATAGGTTAAGGGTGTTTGAGAATAAGGTGCTTAGGAAAATATTTTGAGCTAAAAGGGATGAAGTTACAGGAGAATGGAGAAAGTTAGACTACACAGAACTGCACGCATTGTATTCTTCACCTGACATAATTACGAACATTAAATCCAGACATTTGAGATGGGCAGGGCATGTAGCACGTAAGGGCTAATCCAGAAATGCATATTGAGTGTTAGTTGGGAGGCCGGAGGGAAAAAGACCTTTAGGGAGGCCAAGACGTAGATGGGAAGATAATATTAAAATAGATTTGAGGGAGGTGTGAGGAGGTATGATGGTAGAGACTGATTAATCTTGCTCAGGATAGGGATCGATAGCGGGCTTGTGTGAGGGTGGCAATGAATCTCTGGGTTATCCTGGGTTTCTGTTATCCTGACTTTGCTAATGACATATTCTAGAGCAAAGTTAAAACGTTAAGGTGATAGTGTATGTCCTTGCTTTAGCCCGCAGTGAATTGGAAAAACGTCCGACATAAACTGACCTATATGGAGTCTGCTGTACGTTTAATTGATACTCATTTTAATTAATCGCACTAGTTTCTTGGGAATACCAAATTGAATGAAATATTATATAAAACTTCTCTCTTATGCTTTTTTGAAATCTATGAATAACTGATATACTGTACCGTTATATTCCCATTTTTCTTCAATATCTGTCGAATACAAAATATCTGATCAATAGTCGCTCTATTACACCTAAAAGAACATTATTATTATTATTATTATTATTATTATTATTATTATTATTATTATTATTATTATTATTATTATTCATACCTGCCATTAGCAGCATGTAATAACACGTCACCGTTATTGTAGGAATTCCCTATAACATATAGAAACGATATCCCGGATGACTGGGTTGTTTCTTTCAGAAAATGATGCGTTGCACATAACCTCTTAAAATACAAATACACATGAGGATGGATCATCAGACGTAACTGAAGATAGCTCATTCCATTTGAACAATGTTGTACTTTCAGGAAATGCTACGAAGCACATGACCTTTTGATATATGTATAAAAGCAAATGAGGATGGATCCGCTAGCATAATAATCATAGGTTGGGCATTCTATTTGATCAGTGATGTACTAGAAGCATAATCTGGGTCATGAATGGACAAATATAATTCTATGACTAATGAATGCATTGCGGGTAGCATCGACACAACTCCTGTCAGGAACAGTGATGTAATCTTTGTTACAGTTTTTCTCGAGTGGTACTCAGGAAAAGGTTCCCCGTAAAGAAATAAATAAGAAAGACGCAGAAAAGGGAATGTAATATTATTATATATTATTATTATTATTATTATTATTATTATTATTATTATTATTATTATTATTATTATTATTATTAGTTAATAGTGAAATGGTAATTCTAATTTGAATTTTTATATAAAAAAGGGAGTGTGATAATTTCAGAAGTATTAAAAACTGAAAAACGCAAATATTGTATTAAAGTATTTAGAAGACAAGTACTTTATGTTGATTATGAAACAGCAAAAAGATGAGGATAGTAACGTAGACACGGAATAGACAGCCTGTCTCTATCCTGACTACGTGTTTCTGTTTGTTCCTGGTCAGACAGAAACGGAGCATGCTCTGTTCAGCGTATATGTAAGGGGAGGTTGCCTTGCGAATACTACAGTTCTGCTGGGCTCCGTTTACTGCTCACATACGCGCCGACACTGTTCTGTTGCTAAGCGACACGCAGCTTGTAATAGTCTTCTGTCAGTGGCTAGTTGACTGTCGAACTTGTCGCTACGTTAACCTGTTGCTGCCGGGCCTACTGAGTGAAGCGGTGATTTGAAGTACGACTTAGATAAACGTGAGTAGAATCAGCATTATTTTAATTATGTTTTTGTGTTAGTGTGTTTGTACTGATTACTACAATCAACATTTTTATTTGGACGTATTTCATAATCCGTTAGTAAACGGAGGAAACAATTATTTTAAGAGGCCTGCTCAGAGAACTTTGTCATTGAACTTACAAATGATTAGCTGTCCATCATGATGAGAACAGCTTGAATGAACTTGAAATCTTCGCACAGTTACCCCGGCAGATTTATCTAATCTGTGTAGCCCATAATGAGGAAAATACAGAAAAACTCTGAGAATATGTAACGGAACATTGAAAAAAAGCGTAATAATTTTGTTATTGTAAATCCCAAATGACGGCTGTTGCTATTTATTAGTTTGCCTAAATAAATAATTGTCGAATAATTGTTAAAACGATAACAATGCACTTTGACGGCCTGGTAATATAATTTGTTTTATTTCGTAAGAAAATGAGAAATGTAGCAAGATCGTTTATTCGTATGAAAAAATTGACTGTTTTCTCTGCCTAAATATTAACTTTAAATGTGATTTAATACTGATTTCAAGTTGTTTTACCACAGATATGGTAAAGATTTGCTGAGTCTTTCACTTCATGCAACAGCAACCTTTCATTTCAAATAATTCGATCTGTATTTTTAGGTATGGGGAAATCTCCCTTTATTTAAATTTTAACCGTTATTAAATTTTACATTTCATTAATTAAATTTAAAAAATAGTATCTTATTCTTCGCTTAACATAGTACCTTATTTCTCAGTGAATATTACATTGGAGGATGTTTTCTTGAATAATTTAGAAAAACGAATTTAAACAGCAAACAATTTGGCCTTACGTACTAACAGTAAGTACATTAGGCTTTAAAAATAAATTATTTATAGCGGAGTAATATGAGTTATACTGTATGTATATGATTTAGTTTAAAATGACGAATATCTATAATTAATTCGCAAATATTTATACGTATATTAGTTTTGTAGATAAGGAGGAACATAACGTCGATTTATTTCTAATATTCTGCGAGTCCAATTTTTCCAGAATGTCGAAATCTGTGAATATTTTCAAAATTCGTCTGCTAATGACATCTCGTAAGTGTGCAAATATTTCTTTATTTTATAAATAACAATGCATATCAGTTGTTAGCTGGGATGTCAACAGAATAAGAAGTTATCTTGCTTTCTTTTACACCTTCCTCAAATGCAGTTACGAGATTTTATAAGTAAGCCAGCAATAATATATCATTATAAGGGAACTCTGTATCTACGAATAAATTACGTTGTTTACATTTCAATAATATTACAAACATAGAAATAAATGTAACTGGTAGCCTGCTAACAAAGGAGAGACCTGTAATTATTATACTACTAATTTTCGTTTCAGAGAAATGTTCAGAAAACGAGGTAGATAAGCATGCAAATGGGTGAAGACTAAAACGACGAAGAATTACGAGACAGGTTTGCAAATGTATAGGCAGGAAAATGTCAGCGAGTGTTACGAATACGTATGTATGGGACCTTTGTGAACGGAGTTTAGCGTACTAATTCTACTAGCTTTCGTAGGCATCTGATGATTAGTTGTCGCGTAACTAGAGGTTGCATTAGCTCTGTGATAATGATGAAGATAATGGAAGTGAATTTAATTAAATACAGAATGAATTGAAGAGTTTTCCTTAACTTTTAAACACAATTTGGTAAAAAAAAACCGCTTAAATATAATGGAGAATTTCGTAGTAGACTATAACAACAATTAAATTTCACACAGAATGAGATCAGAGACTATTATTATACAAATGTATCGGATTTTCATGTAGCGGAGTTGAATTTTATTTGTTAAAAAAATTCTACAGTAGAATATAAGCCCAATCTTCGATATCTCCCCACACCACACTGGACTGACGTCTGATTTGCATTTCGTTATAGTAGGCCTATAGGTTAGATGGGTTAAATGCGGGGACAGCTGAGCCGAGTGTATGGCTCAAGTGCTAGCGCGCCGGTTTTCCATCGAGGTGGCCCAGGTTTGATCCCCGGCTAGGTCATTATAAAATTTGTGGTTAACAAAGAAGACGTTGCAGAAGTATTTCTCGGCGTTTCTCGGTATTTCCCATTCTGATATAGGAAAGGCTTGAGGCTCCGGGATCCTGGAGCTTATCAGGCTAATTATCCGCGAAATGGGACCTGACTCTATCAGGGCTGAGGCAGGAAAGCCCACCTGTCAGCATCTGATTCACGAATTCCACCCACGTCACCTGTCGGACTTGGACAATCATCGCATATACAGGGTGTAAGGGGTATAAGTACCGTCCTTTACACAGTCGTCGGGGTCTACAGGATCAAAAAAAGTCCATACAATATGGGGTCAAAACTTGATAGTTTTCCCAGAAAAAAATATTTCTTTTCTTATTTTATTTGAGTTTTACTACTTATATCGTTACGAAAACAATTACATCAGTAGGTATATTTAGCAAAGAGTTAATATTAGTTTAAATAAATATTTGTATGTTCTATTACGTTTTCGTGAAATTAAATAATGCATGCTTAAATTTGTTAATATTCAGGCGTGACAGACTTGGCAACTTGTTCAGCAGGCAGTACTCTGCACAGACGTAATTACGAGTCAGCTGACAAGCAAACATTCTGATGGGGGCAAATAAAAAAAGTTAAATTTTTTTCTTCTACCATGTTAATGATGCCAAAAGAAGTGCTTATACATATTTTGGCCACTCGACCGCAATTACGAGGCCATTCAGAAAGCGATTTTTCCTGGGGACGTTTACAGATAAAAACAAAATTGCACGCAAATATTTATTGAAACAGATACAACAATTGTTGCGCTCTTTGTCAACATATCCCCCACTGGATTTGAGAGATTTGTCGTACCATGGGATCAGTTTCTGTATACTTGTCTCGTAAAAGTCAGAGTTGGACAGCACCTCTCTGTCGATTCCATGATATGACAAATATCCAATTCCGGTGGGGAATATGTTGAAAAATAGCTCAATTTCTGTGTCTGTTCCAATAAATTTTTCCAATTAATTTGTGTTTTCTTTCTGTTAACGGCCCCTAGAGAACTTATTTTTACGGCTCTCGTAATTGCGATCGAGTGGCCAAAATTTATATAAGCACTTCTTTTGACATTATTAACACGGTGAAAGAAAAAAAATCAACTTTCTTTATCTGACCCCATCATAATGTTTGCTTGGGAGTTAAAGCTCCCTGTTCATAGGTCTACTGCAGAGCGGATGACAGTTTATTATAGGGTATTCGATAAACAACTTACAATGTCATTTACAGTTTAGGAATATCATATGTTATTAATTTATGGAGAAAGTCGTCGTAATTCAAGTGAGACAAGAAAGACGTACCTCAACGTTTTCCTCAGAAAAGATTACCTAACCGGCGAACTTTTGTAGCTGTTTCTCAACGATTATTAGAACTAGGAGTCTCTTATCCGTTTCGAAAATCACACAACCAGAAATTTGTTTAAAAATAGTACTGCTTTATGGGAGCAGGAGAGATTAAAATGTTGCATTAGAAAAAACGTTCGTGTGATTTTGTGCAGTAAACCATTATTGTTCATTTTTTTAGACGTGCAACAAAAAAATGGACCAATATTGCCAATATTGTTAAATAAAATGGACATTTACCATAAAGTTCTATTAATGAGATTGGAAGTTTGTATTTGCTGTTCGTTTTATGTAAACAACGGTCCGCCTCTGCATTAGAACAGAGCATCTGTTTCGTACAGGTATGTATGTATTCGCTTGAGCTGTACTGTCTACTTGGAAACTCCCTCCTACCCATCCAGCAACGTTTCCAAACGCCTAAGAATGTAAACTTTAATAATTGGTTAAATATTGCAATTAGAAAAAAATTGTGAGAACATTTTTTTCTTACTTATGACATGAACAATCATCACTTAAAATAATGACACTTATACCCCTTACGTGCTGTATAAATGTAGAAATTATAAAATACATGGGTATTAAACATCTATTTTAAACTAAATTAGCTTAAGGAAAGAGAAAACAATACTTAATCTAATTTGTTTCCTAAATCTATGTTTGTTAATTGTACTGAATTCTATATGCTGAGCCCAAAATTAATCCTGTGTTTTAATCCAGTAGTTGTGTGGCATTTGGGTATATTTAGAAAGAAACTATAATTTTGTCTCGTACAGTATTCATGAGGATCAATTTTACTTGGTACAGTATTTTGAACTATTGCCGTGATGGATAGTTTTTCATCTCAATCGAATACATTCTCTTGGATAACTCAGTCTATTGAAACGTAATTGCGGTACGAATAAGATATTCCATTGCGGGAAGATAGCGAGAAATTAATACAGAAAGAGTTGGCTAAAGCGGGGTTGGATTACGAAACGAGTACGATGTGTTAATGAAGGTTAGGAATGCCGGGCAAGGGCGATCGAAGATAAAGGGAGGTTAAGGTCGTTAGGACAGGTAAGTGAAGCTGTGAGCCGAGAACGGGGAAGGAGGAAATGCGAAAACCAGCAGAGTCTCATGAATGTAACAGTTACAGGACTATAGCCATCACAAATACAGATCGCTCCTGTCCCTTGCTTCGCATTCTGGCTGGAGTATCTGAAGATCAAATGATGTTTCTAGTATTTGAAGGAAAAAAGGACGTACAATTGAGCAAGACTTGATACTTCACAACCACATTTTTACATTATGTAAATTATTGTAATTTTCTAACTGTTAAATTCTAAATATAGACTGAACTAAATTAGGCTACGGGAGAAGAGTTCGTGGCAGAAGAAGATATCAGATGATAGACGATATTAAGGCATGTGGATTTTATGAGGAGACAAAGAGAAAGGCAGAAAATAGGAAAGACCGGTAAATACTGCGTTTGTAGTGAAAGACCTGCCCTTGAGCAGAGCACTGTGAATGACTGGAATGAGGCTAGCAAGTATAAAGGGTTAGTTGAGTTAAATTTTATCCAAAAATGTTAGTAGGCCTACGCCTGTCAGGTGGTTTAATTCGGATATATATTTTGTTACTTGATTATTTAACGACGCTGTATTAATTACTAGCGTCGATAGAATTGGTGATAGCTGGATGGTACTTAGCAAGATGAAGCCGAAGATTCGCCATAGATTACCTCACATTCGCCTTATGGTTAGGGAAAACCTCGGAAAAAAATCAACCAGGTAATAATCAGCCCAAGATTGAATCGAATCTGTGCCAGAGCACAACTCTGGGTCGACAGGCAAGCTCCTTAGCCTACTTAGCTACGCCAGTGACTAATTAGTTGTTTGTGATTATTATTATTAAACTTATTATTATTATTATTATTATTATTATTATTATTATTCAAATATCTTAGAGCAACAGTAACAAATATAAATGACACTCGGGAGTAAATTAAACGTAGCATAAATATGGGAATTGCCTGTTATTATTCGGTTCAGAAGCTTTTGTCATCTAGCGTGCTGTCAAAAAATCTGAAAGTTAGAATTTATAAAACAATCGGTTGTTCTGTAGGTATGGTTGTGAGACTTGGACTCTCACTTTGAGGGAGGAACAGAGATTAAGGGTGTTTGAGAATAAGGTTCTTAGGAAAATATTTGGTTCTAAGAGGATGAAGTTACAGGAGAATGGAGAAAGTTACACAATGCAGAACTGCACGCATTGTATTCTTCACTTGACATAATTATGAACATTAAATCCAGACGTTTGAGATGGGCAGGGTATGTAGCACGTATGGGCGCATCCAGAAATGCATATAGAGTGTTAGTTGGGCGACCGGAGGGGAAAAGACCTTTGGGGAGGCCGAGACGCAGGTGGGAGGTTAATATTAAAATGGATTTGAGGGAGGTGAGATGCGGCACGATGATAGAGACTGAATTAATCTTGCACAGGATAGGGACCGATGGAGGGCTTATGTGAGGGCGGCAATGAACCTACGGTTTCCTTAAAAGCCATAAGTATTATTATTGTTATTATTATATTATTATGCTTATTATTATGGTAAACTGATCAAGGATGAGAATGAAGGCTTGCGGACACTCACTCGCTCCTGCACAGATGGAAATACTATTTTGGGAAACTACTAAATGTACATCGTGATGCACTTGGGGAGCTACGATAGGTAGCGAAATCCGGTTGCGAATACCAGCTATAACGGCTGGGGGGATCATTGTGCTAACCACACGATACCTCCATTCTGGTTGGATGATCGTCCACCTCTGCTTCGGCATGTGGGCGTGAGGCCAGCAGCCAACTGGTCGGTCTAGGCCCTTCACGGGCTGTAGCGCCACGGATTATTATTATTATTACTAAATGTACAGCTGTTAAAAAGTAAAGTGGCTGCACTCGTGAACAGCGAATTTTTTCTAAGTACACTTCGGATTACGCTGATGTTATACGATGCATGAGCTTATAGAAGCAGTTTCGGAACTTTGATGTTTAAGGAGTTCTTCAACATTGCGTCTCGTAGAGCAGCGGTAGTGTGTTCGCTTAATGATTCGAGAGTTGAGAGTTCAAGTCTTGTTCAAGTTATTTTATTTTGTTATCATTCTTTAACGATGTAAATAATATTAAAGTTATCATTTCTATTCTGTAATCGTTCTTTAGCGATATAAATAATAGATCTATTCTAGTTACCATTTATATTCTGTTATCGTTCTTTATCGATATAAATATTATTCAAGTTATAATTTATATTCTGTTATCGTTCTTTAGCGATATAAATAATATAAATTTAATGTTAGGTTTGCAACAATACAGCTGCGAATACTAGAGTTAGTTTTCTCTTCTTAATTATTACATTATGCTATCCTGTAACACAATAAAATGAAATAATGACGAGAATTTGAACCTAAGGTATTGATTTCTAAATTCCGACATTCTTGCGACTGAGCTATGGAGGCATACGTTAAGGAGCATTTGCGGAAAAATAACGATTTGTGGAACCTCGTCCAGGATGCCTGGGATGCCGTGGATAAGAACAGTTGCTATTTGAAGAGACTAGTCTGTTCTGAGCTCACTCGACTGCAAGATGTGATCGAGATGGGAGGAAGATATTGAATCGCGGCATTTTGTTTTGTTTTTTGAATTGTTAATTGTTTGAATTTTCTAAGGCAGACGCCAGTAAATTTGTTTTGTTTATGCTACGAAAGATTTTTTGTTGAGAATAAAATCTTTATTTCTCTCCATTTTCATCCATAATGTCATAATAAATATTGATAAAGTAATGGCATAATACATTCATGAACCTGATGTTAATTACAGAAACAGTCATAAAAGAGACGGGGACAATTATAGCTTCTGTCCCTCTTAAAAAAAACATAAAAAGCACTAGGTTGTGTTCAAACGGACTACTTCATGAATACTATCTCGGAACGCTACCATTACGCTAGAATAGTAACATGCAGAACAATTCAGTTATAACTGTAGATATCGGGCTACATGGTCCAACATGTACCGGTAACATCACTTGTCTCCGAATTCTAGCAAAGATACCCGAAGAAAACTTAGCTTCTAGAGAACGGTCACTTTTTCTTTTGACGGGTATACACTAGAAGACGCTTTTTTTAAAAACTATTTCCACTGTTATAAAGAATGTAAGCCTACGTTGACCGACCATATTTACACTATTATAGACAGTTTAAAAAATATGTAGGCTATAGTATTATGAAATAAAATGCCTTGAATTACAATACACAACACTGGATATAAAAGTGTAACATTTTTTATGATAGTTTAATAGTAAAAATAGCGTATCCTAGTGTACAGCTATCAAAAGAAAAAGTAGCAGCTCTCTAGATACTAATTCCCTTCGAGTATCTCTGCTACAATTCGAAGACAGGCGATTTTACATATTGTTGGACTATTATGCCTGCTATATACAGTTATAACTTATAAATAAAGTATTCTACGTGTTACACTTGTAGCGTAATGGTGGTGTTCCGGGCTGGTATTCGTAAGGTTGTGCGTTCGAACACCACGGAGTGTTTTGCATGTTTTTTTTAAGACGGTGAGAAAATATAATTGCTGCTGATTCTTTTATGACTGTTTCAGTAGGCGTAATTAACATCAGATTCATAAATGCATTATGCCATGACTTATCATTATTTATTATGACATTATGGCTGCAAATGGAAAGAAAAGAAGAAAAAAAATACGCAACAAAAATATCTTTCGTGGTATAAATAAAACAAGCATACTGGCGTCTGTCTTAGGAAATTCAAACAATTTACAAGTTAAAAACCAAACCAAAAGTCACGATTCAATATTTAGTCCAGGGCTGGGCAGCAAGAGCGGATTCTACTCTCTCACGGGGAGCCATATGATTTCTCTTCATCCCCTTTCTTCCCTGCCGAACACCGCGCAGCGTTGATTCATTGACGGATGAATATTAAGCATCCCCATTTAGAGTCTAGTTCCGCTCCCGATGCCCAGCCCTGATTTAGTCCATCTTCCTCCAATCTGGATCACATTTTGCAGTCGAGTGGACATGTCCTGGACGAACTTCCACAAATCAGGACGTCTTGGGGGGTATTGGGCCAATTTTTCCGCATATTATTATGCTTCTTTACTTTTCCCCCGTGGCTCAGTTGGAAGAAAATTCTAATTCAGATGTCAACGTCTCAGGATCAAATCCTCGTCGTTCTTTTTCATTTTATTGTGTTATAGGATAGTGTAATGTAATAATAAAAATAATAAATTCGTGGCGTTACAGCCCATGAAGGACTAAAACAGACTAGCTGGCTGCTGGCCTTACGTCCACATGCCGAAGCAGAGGTGGACGATCATCCAACTAGAATGGAGGTATCGTGTGTTCAGCACGATGATCCCCCCAGCCGTTATAGCTGGTTTGGGAAATCGGATTTTCTGTTGGTATCAGTGACTGAAAATCGGGAGTTACAACAGTTACTGCTAGATGCAGTTGATCAGAAATATGATTCTTTCAGTCTGGATCTACATCTGGATTTTCCATGTTGCTTATAAACATACGTCATAGCGAACATAGCTTCAATAGTGTAGGCAAAGGAACGAAACTTTCCTATTTGTTTTTAAACAAATTATTGAAATCTTGAGCACCTGTTAGTTCCTTGCATCTAGTTTTAGTGATAATATCATGTTGTAAATCAATAATTATTTTATCTTTGAAGATCTATTCACCTTTTTATATACACCGAGAAATGATCAACATAAAAAGAAATATTGTACTCCAGAAGTCTTTCGTAAATAATTCTGTTCTGACAAAATAGATCTTTCAGAATTACAAGGACATCAACATAATTATTCAGTTTATTAGAAGGGAGAGAATTTAAGCATGGAAAATAGTGTAACACGCGGTAGTCACCCTGCTGCGTATAGTGCGGAGCTAGCGACCGCGCGTATTTTGAATTTATGACTCTCGGTCAGTCGTTTTAGTACAGAGATACTGCAAGCCCAGCGGTGGTAGTGGGTTGAGTCGACATCAGAAATGCGTTGTAAACACATTCATTATGTATCACGATACATGTTTTGGCTGTCTATGCAAGTGGATTTCTAGGCTAGAACTTTCGCTTCCACATGCTGTCAATACTATATGCTACCTACTTGCGGGTTATTACGTGTTCTTGACTGTGTTACATGGGAGTTAATTAACTTCATTCCCTTATTCCCACTGGTACAGGAGGAGTGTTCTTTCTTGGATAAACAATTGGTGGAGTCGAGATTTATCTTCGTTCTGTTCTGAATAATGAAGTCTGTAAAATGGGGAAAGGCGTAAATCAACAAGCAGATTAACCTTGCCCCACATTCTCAAAGATTAATGAGGAAGCCCGGTGTAATATGCTGAACTCAGTGCGAAGAGTTCGTTTTAGGTGCATCTTTAAAGAAAAACATAAAAAAGGCGAAAGTTTAGTTATTTAATATTCGAAATCTGCCGAAGACAGGATTCAGATTCCTGTAGAATTTCTGACAAAGACGATATCAGCTCTCTGCGGCTGCTGGGTTGGTAGTTTCTCGTTATAAATATTCTGCTTGTGAAGACATTATGTTGATTTACATTTATTAAAGCATGAAACTGAATAGAGAGTTGAAATATTGAAAGAAGATAATACTCCGCAATCGCTCTTCTTCCTCTGGAGATAAGCCTAGTAACTCATATCATTTCGGCTCCGGTATGATGATTTGTGTCCTATTTCTGAGGTAGAGCCACCAAAAGGTGAAATTCATTACTCCCCGTCAAACAATTGTAGGTAAAAATTGGTAAGTATGCCGTCGTTATGTAATCTTGGTTTCCATAACGCTGTCAGGTAATGTTGTCATATTGCCATGATGTCATCTTGGTCACCATAATGCGATCATATCATCTCGGTCACCTTAACTTCATCATGCAGACTCTGACACCGAAACGCCATCATGCTATCTTGGTTCACCATAACGCCGTCCTATTGTCACCATAACGTCATAATGTCAACTTGGTCTCCATAGCGCTGTCATCTTGGTCCCCATAACGCCATCGTGTCATCTTGATCGTCATGATTGTTAAGATTGACATCATTTTGCCTGTCTGTAATATCATGGTGATACTATTTTATTACATAGTATTCGTAGCCATTGTAGTAGCTTAGGAACTCGACTCTTGGTCGGGTTTGGGTACGAATTATACTTGGTGTTTAGCGGTTGGATTTTGTGTATGTGTGTATGTATTTATTCACACTGCAATGGGTATATACCCGGTGGCAGTGGTAACTAATTACACTCAGTAATGACAATAATAAACTTATTAATTAAAATACAATTAATAATAATACTAATAATTAATACTAACAATAATAATAATAACAACAACAACAGGGAATATCCTAAATTAAATGAAACGATCAGTTAAAATAACATTTGAAATAAATCTAATTTTTGAAATAAATCTAATTCTGAAATAAATGATTTTGTCAAATTTTCCCCAATTGTAACAGGAATGTCGAATAATCAGAGAGAAAATTCTGGATCTCATCTCGCCAAATGATTTTTCCACAGGACGCTGTATTATCCCAGGTTGATATAGAGTTATTAAATAAGAGATTAAAATACCATCGTCGTCATCGTTATATCGTAACACAGTCTGCTGTACAAGAGTCTATTCGGATTCATATGTATGGAATAACGTCCAACTTCTCATTGACTTGTTGCTAAAGTGCAAATAGAAACTTCGACAGTGTATTCTCTAGTATAATATCACAATCCAGTATATACAGTCACGAAGCTTGAGTTTATGAGGGTACTACGAACAATAGGCTGTGCAGGTACTATTTCGCTTTGTCTGTAATGAGACGATAGTAGCGATCCTAGTGTTTAGCAACTATCTATGGATGCATATTTACTACGTATTGAGCTTCGTGACTGTGTATACTAGATTTGGTAATATATTTTCTAATTATGTGTTGTATATCCTTCCATTGATAACAGAAATTTATTTGACACTTCTTTTCTTCCCTCATTTTTCCGTCATGTTTTCGAAGTTTCATTATTGACACTACGTATTAAATTCTTTGCAAATTTACTAGCATGTTTCACAACTCTTGATCGATCATTTCTATTTATATAAGCTACGAAATTGCATCGTTGTCGATGATTTTGAGTGCATATAGCTTCTGCGAAAATAGGAAACGTTTTTAAACGATATTTTGATATAGTTCGCACTTTCGTCTTCGTTAAAGTAAAGAACTATTAAATAAACGGAATGCTTTTCAGTTGTACCCTAAAATATGTCTATCTTCTAATTTTGTATGTAGGCTAACTCTTGAAGAACAAGTCCAACCTACACTCGGGCTACTAGACACGTACGACCTCAGCAAGGGCTGATATTATAATGCCTCACACCTATTGTGTTTTTGAACGCGGTGAGTAAACCTGATAGTGGCGTGTACAAAATCTATGCTTTTCGTCCATTGGTATCAAAGTTCTCATCGGAATTTATGGATAGTGATGATTAGGCTTCGTGATTTCGGACCCGATAGAGCATTTCAGTGGGAAATCCGCATAACGAGTGTAATGGTAAAGCGTACACTGGGTGGGGGTACTGTAGAATGAATGCCAAGAAATACGTAAAAGAAAACGCTCTGGATTTGAAGGTTCTGACGAATAATTCGGTTTTTATAAAAACCTATTTTCAAACTGTGTCTGAAACTATTACACGGTTAGAAAAGTCAGAGCAAGTGATGCCGAAAGCCCTCAAATTAGTTGAGGAAATGACAAAGATAATTAATGAGACACCAAGTACACCGGTTACTGAACGTGTAAGACAGCAGTGGAAATGAATGCTATGTAAAAATAACGGATATGGAACATTATGTAATGTAAAAAGCAAATTAGTGGACATAGTCACCCGAGAATAAAGGACTGTCTCTTGGAGACTGCAATGACGTTAGGTTTTTTCGTTTTGCTCCTATCACTGCTTTTCACGGAACAAACTGTGTTTGGCAGATAACGGAAAAAGATTTACGTTTGAGACACTGAAAATGTATCTTGTAGTACATTTCAATTCGGTACTGTAACTGCACTTCCTAAAGACGACTAATAGGATAAATGAAGTAATTAAAATTGCTACATGTTTATTTCCACCATTAACACTGTGTATAATTAAACACAAATGCTTATAAAATACAGGAGAATAAATGGTTTTCACATTCTTTTGACATTTTTGACATTGTCATTATGTAATGTATATTTACTTTCAGAATTACATGTGTGTGTTTCCCCATACTACCGTACTCTATTCTAAATAGCAACGTTGTTACCTCAACACATCTCTACCTTTCACTACCTGCAGCGAGTCAACAACCTGTAGTACATGCACAGTAAACTTATTGTATCGGGTCCCAAGTCTCGAAGCCTGGTGATGATACTTTACACGTTTCAGAAAAGAATTGTGATGAATAGTTTGTAAGCCAAGCTCAGAAAAAGAACTGCCGCTTGTTCAAATTCCTGCAACAGATAGGTCAGCGTCTTGCAAAGAAGGCGGAATTTTTGATTGCACAAGAAGCAATACGACAGGAAACGGCAACAAGCAACGTACTACTGCTAATTGGAACATTTTTCAGGAAAAAAATCCCAGTCACAGGAAAGAAGGTTAGCTAGACCAGAATTCTGATAAGACCGAAGAATCTACTGGGATATCAGGAAGGAAAAAACAAGCTAGTGGTTCTCTGTTTGTAATGTGTATATCTGCCTATGGCGGCAAAAAATGACTAGTTTCGGTGATTCGTTGATAGAAGGGGACGCATGGGTGAATAAGCAAAGTATCAGACTTTCCATAAGAAAGAAAACAGTGTTTTTATTACAAAAAGAAAAAAAGATAGGACTGTGTCTAACAATGTATTTTGCGCAATTTGTTACCTTTGTAAGTTTTTATGTTTGTAAAATAGTGACTGTATTGGTATTACTTACATACAAATGGAACTCTGAGGTTCATTGCCGCCCTCACATAAACCCATCATCGGTCTCTATCCTGAGTAAGATTAATCCAGTCTTTATCATATCCCACCTCCCTCAAATCCATTTTTATATTATCTTCCCATCTACATCTCGGCCTCCCCAAAGATCTTTATCCCTCCGGCCTTCCAACTAACACTCTGTATGTATTTCTGGATTCGCCCGTACGTGCTGCATGCGCTTCCCATCTCAAACGTCGAGATTTAATATTGCTAATTATGTCGGTTAAGGAATACAATGCTTGTAGTTCTACGTTGTGTAACTTTTTCCATTCTCCTATAACTTCAAACCTCTTAACCCAAAATATTTCCCTAAGGACCTTATTCTCGAACATCCTTACGTATTAGTATTAGTCATTTTATTTAGTTATCAAAGAGACATTGGAATTTTGTCTCATAATTTCCATTTCAGATATTTAGTACACAAGGGCAATCCTGTTGAGACCATTTTTTATAAGTGAAAAATAATAACATTCTATAGTCGATAGGTAGCTAAATGACTGGACTTAATTTCAGGTATAGCCCAACTTCATGCGCTGAAAGTTTGTTGATCTTTTCCCAAAATTTGTATTTTTAACGTTTACTTATAAGTTTAACTAGCCGTACCCGTGCGCTCCGCTGCACCCGTTAGAATTAAATATAAAGTAATTACATAATTAAAATAGGACATTTGATCCAGGGAATATTCGTGTTTGATAGAAGGATAAATCGTTTAATATGTTACTTAATTTAAATTTAATTTAAATAATTAAAAAGGAATCGTTTTGGTCCAGAGAGCACTCATTTGGTGCAATGACAATTCCTTTAACATGTTTCTTAATTTTTATTACATGCATCCATAGTTCAATGAACATTGACATCATTTACATTTAATGTGTATACTTTATTTTACTTGTTATAATATGTTTCCATTGAATTATGGTAATAACTTAATTTTAACTCTTGTTTTCTACGTATTCAGTAAATGGCGCTTGGCCCACTATGGTTCTGAACCCTTCAAATAACTTATATTATATTATATTATATTATATTATATTATATTATATTATATTATATAAAAAATGTGTTGATAACGGATGAGGGTGGGTGCGTCTCGGTGTTGCGTGAGATTCACTCAGGGTAGCCGAGGTACGGTTGTGGTGTAGGATGATGTCAGGAATATTACCAAGCCGGCTACTTATATAAAAGGCAGTGTAAACTCCAAAACTATAAGTTTATTGTCGTATTCACTTGGTAAACCCTAGAGTATGTATTTCCGGCTGACTTATAATTCAATCGTTGGACGCACTTCTGTGTCGACTCTATGGCAGCTCTGAATAAGCTCTATCAGATACTATAAATTCAATACTCTGTCCCGTACACTATGATCGAAGCTCCTAAACGTTGGCGAGTAGTCTCGCCGATGACAAAGTTCAATCTATCGAGTCTTCGCCGGAAGAAAGACTATTAAGTTGGGCCGCCGACACCAAAAAAAACTCAGTGCGTCGTGCCGTCGACACGAAAAGAAGTCGTCGTCCTGTCGACACAAAACGAAGTAGTTATTGTGCCCTGTATGTAGGGCCGCCGACACGATGAGAAGTTGTGATTGTGCCCTGTATGTAGGGCCGCCGACACGATGACATGTTGTGATTGTGCCCTGTATGTAGGGCCGCCGACACGATGAGATGTTGTGATGATCTCCGCTCCCCGTCACCCTTATTTATAAAAAAACCTATCCTACGCTAAAACTAACTATCCTATTGGTTAAAAACTACGTCACTTAACCGGCCTAAAATCTATTCTCTATTGGTCCAAAGTGACCTCATAAGTTGAACCACGATCTCTTCTTATGGGGCGCGAAATACGTCATCTCTAAATTTAGACTTTGGATTTCCCACAACATCTAATTAGTTTTTCGATTTTGGAGAACCCCGTTCTTTGGAAAATCTCAAGCTTGCAGTTGCTTTCCCACGGGTCCAGTCTAACTCTCTGATTTTACGCCTCGACGAGTGTCAATGCAGAACCCTGCCCAAGGTGGCCCTAAATCTGTCCGATTCTGACAAGTGACGAGAGGATGTGAACCATCTGTGTGGGAAGCTAATTCTAACCAAGTCGCCAGAACATCCCCGCGAATACATGTAATAAAAATATGGAGATATCACTTCGCTAATAAATCGGTCTCTCCCTCTCCTAATTATTGCTTCAAATGCCCTTCTACTTAACCATTGGAAATTCCCGAAAGAGTTTCCAATTGTATGAGATGTCCCCGCTTTCTGCCTATAACTAACCTCATAGTTCCCATTCGCGGTCAGCCGGTGATACATTATTTACAATACAATCTGATTATAATGTCACTACAAACAATTACAATAAATATTACATATATCTTCACAAGCCTTTCTATGTACACAACTCTCACACAATAAGCTCAACAATGTACAATTTATATTCATATTTACATATGTACAATACCATCCATTCACATATTTACATTTATTTATTCATTGATCAATTACACACTCTGCGTGCTTGGTTGTACCAGCCGCGCTGTACAGGTTCACCTGGATGTACGCGTGAGACTAACTATCCTTACTCTTTCTCATTCCTGCCTCCTTGCCTCTCCTGTTTGAAAGGCCTCAAGAGTTGCTTGTGGTACCTTCCAACAGGTTTACTTTTTCCCCCTTTCTACCACTTCGAAAGTATGGTCTCCGTATTTACTTTTAATTTCGAAGGGCCCCTTGTACAGTAACTCCATGCGTGAGTAACGTCCTCTAAGGGCGGAAGATAACTTCACGTCCCTGAGCAATACCAAATCACCGGGTGAGGGCTCCCATTTGTGGCGATATCCTTTTACTTTACCAAGTCTATACTCAGCCTTTTTCCTGATTCGGTCAAAAGCTAGTTTACACAGTAGTTCCGCACTAGGAGGCTCACCCTCCTGTATTGCCTGCGGCAAACTCTTTATCATGGGATCGGGATCGATCCCTAACATAAATTTGATCGGAGCTACTCCGGTCGTTGGATTGATAGAGTGGTTCATGACTCTCTCAATCACCTCACATTGCCTAAACCAGTCCTTATGGTTTCGGTGACACAGAATGCGGAGATACAATGATATATCCCTAAGCGCTCTTTCGCATGGATTACCGCTGGGAAAGTATGCAGAGCAATTGTATAGCTTCACGCCCGCATCTTCCAGCCTTTTGCAAAACACTTTCGATTTATGTACCGACACATTGTCACTGAGCACCGCTGTTACCGGACCGTAATTCGGTATGTAGTCTCTAACCAGCTTTATCAGCACACAACTTGCTTGAGATATTTCTTAAAGGGTAAATCTTTACAAACTTTGTAAATACATCGTACGTAACAAATATGTACCTGTGTCCGAAGGACGATGTGGGCATTGGACCGTGTTCGTCCACTGCTACAAGTTCATTCTTTTTACCCCTGATAATGACCCGTGGTACATTGTCATACCTTACATTTAGAGGTTTCGCCATCTGGCAGACCTCGCAACGAGATATTACCCTTCTAACCTTCTTTGATAGTTGCTTAATATAAAATGATTCTGACATAGTTAAAATAATCCTATCACTCCCAGAGTGACACATAGATAGGTGGAAGTTATTTATAAGTTCATTTTCCATACTCGCAGGTATGTATATCTTCCACTTCTGGATATCCCTACCATGCAATTTATACAAGATACCAGAGCGCAATCCATACACTACATCTTTCACCTGTGAGATTTCTCTAGCTTTGTCCATTAAGGCCCTTATCGTGGAATCCTCCTGCTGCAAATCTGCAATTCTCCGAAATTTTCCCGTCACAGCTCCATTCCTCGTGGAATCAATTTTCATCACGGCAATTTCGTACGCGGGGGCGGTGATAGTTTCCGGTAACCCCGATTTGGAATTCAAACGAGAGAGACAATCACCAAAGATATTGTCTGCCACCGGAATATGTCTAATCGTCACATCATGAGCCAAAATCTCGTGCACATATCTAGATATTCTAGAGTTCATCAATTTGCATCTACTCAGAAACGCTAGGCTTACATGGTCAGTAAATATGATGATCTGCCTATTAAAGATATACTGACGGAACTTCTGTAGTGCGAAGTACACAGCAGAAATCTCTAGTTCCGTGATTGATGCGTTGCTTTCGGTACGCGACAGTCCCCTAGAAGCTGTGGCAATCACATGTCGCTTGTTATCTTCATCTGTCTGACATAGAATTGCTCCATATCCATATGAAGACGCATCAGTATAAATCTGAAAAGGTAGGCTGTCGTTAGGCCTTTCCAACAGAATTGAGTCGGCGAAAAGCAGTTTCGTTCGATCGAATGCTTCCTGCTCTGCCGACCCCCACCTGAAGGGTGTATCCTTCTTCAACAATGCTCTGAGTGGGGCTACATGCTTAGCATAATTGACGAGAAACAGATTCTGGTATTGTAGGATACCTAGATATCTGCGAACCTGTTTCCGGTTCCGCGGCGGCGGGATCCTCGAAATGCTCTGAATTCTCTCTTGGTCCGGTCTACTTCCGTCAGACGAAATTACGTAACCCAGGAAAACTGTCTCAACTTTAAAAAATGCTGTTTTCCCCAGCTTTACTGTCATACCAGCCTCTCTCAATTTAGTCAATACAAAATCAATATCTCTAATATGCCTATCAACATTATTGCCATATATAAGAAAATCGTCAATGTACTGTGCCAGAAAACCTTTCGTCGAATCACCAAAAATTATGTCGAGTGCCCTTAGTAGCGCAGATCCAGAACTCGCGATGCCGAATGGGCATCGGGTATACTGATAAACTTTCCCGTTGTGTAAGAACGCTGTGAATTTTCTCGAGTCCTCGTCCAGCGGAATCTGCCAATACGAACTGGTCAAGTCTAAACTAGTGAATATAGAACAGTCACTGATACGGCCTAACAAAGTGTCCACTGACTCCGTCCTGAAATTATCTTTAACTGAAAACGAGTTAACGTGTCGGGCATCGATCGTCACTCTTAAGCTTCCATTGGGCTTCCTAACCCAGCACAATGCATTTACGTAAGGCGAGTCTGATACTTCTATAACTCCATCTTTTAACATATCATTTATGACTTCGTCTGCCTGATCCCTTAAAGATAGGGGGATGGGTCTACATTTATGCCGAAATTCCTCCATTCCTACCACCTTAATTTTGTGTGTATACAATCTACACAGACCCGGCGCGTCTGAAAAGACATTTAAATGGCTTCCTACAACATCCATTAAGTGTTTTCTTTCACTCTCACTCAGGCCGAAAGTATCTGTCTTCCTATTGTTATACGCGTCTACCTGCCTAAGATCGCCCGGCGAAATCTCATTACAATATCTGGCCCTACCGCTAATGAGATTACGTCCTATTTGTCTCTCCTGGACTAATTCGCCGATACACAACTCGCATTCTCCGCAGTCTACTTGACACACTCCCCTAGTTACCTCGTTACCTTCCCACGTATTAACCTCTATAATTACATTCTTACAAATTTTGAGATGCTCTACGAAAAATAACTCTTCCTGTAATTCTATCTCTCCCGCGGTTCTTTCGTCTAGCTCCGATCTAGCGTTATTCCTACTGAATGGGACATGGCCTACACTGCCGTTACCTGCCGTAACCCCTAGTCTGTTTTGCCTGAAATCTAATAGCGCGTGCCATTCATAGAAGCTTTCTACTCCAATAATGATGTCGGTAGTCAACCTTTGTATCACAAGAAAAATAGCATTTAATTTCACGTCTCCGCACTCTAACTCGAACCATACTTGATATTTTACCTTTTCCTTCCTCTTGCTTAGGGCGCCCGCACAGTACAGTGAACATATGGGCAACGTTTGCAGTTTTATTCCTGAATCACTAACCTTTTGAAAAAATTCCAAGCTGCATACGTTATTTGTGGAGCCCGAGTCCAATAACACACAACACTTTATCCCAAATATTTTAGCATCTATATAAAGCAATACATAAGTCCCATTATTTTCTAATTCTGGGTTAGTAATCTCGCTCTGTCTCTTTACGCTTACCGCGTTGGTGGATTCTTTTGATAGTGGCTGACTGCACTTAGCTGCAGAAATCTCCGAACCCTTGAGACTTCTGTTTAGCAGTTTCCCGAGTGAGAAGCATTCGGTTCCACTGCTATCTCGTCTCTATTTCTGCTGTTTATGGGCTCCCGGCCCATATTCATTCTGACCGGACTATGCTGACGTCCGTTCATGTCTCTATTCCTACTTTGTCCCACATTACACTGTGTAGGGGGCCTATTGCACCCTTGTGAGGCCATTTCTTGTAGGACGTCTCGCCTACCTCTCTCCTGCTCTTGTCTCCTCCAATAACCTCGATTTTGCGGTCCCCTGCTAAAATTAGGCTGCCAGAATCCCTGTCTGTAGTTTCTGTTCCTAAGCCAATGTGGTTGGGTTCTAAGCCTACTATTTCCATTCTCTTGTCTTCCCGTGTACCATCGTAGGTGGTTAACCCTACGCACGGGACCAACACCTCTATCGTTTCTCATCCTGTTGTAACTGCTCTGATTATTCCTAATATTATTGTAAGGGCCCCCAAAGGGCGGGTCACTCCTCCTCTCCCTGTTGGGACTATTCCCTCCGTTCTGACCATTATGGTTCCGACTATATGCATTGTTGGGGCTCCTATCACAACCCCAGCTACTCTGATTTTGGGCTCCTGTTCTTGGGGATGAAAAGGCCGTACTTGCCCCCATCCCCGCTTTCCGGTCTGTGGGGCTTGAACCCTTTCCTTTACCATGTTCGTAATCTGCCTGTCCACTACATTCATAATGCGTGGCGTCCGAACCGTCCAGCGCAGTCAATAGATCTATTGTTTCCCCGAAATCTCGGGGCCCTGCTACGATCAGATTATATCTGATGTTCTCTGGATACTGCGAAATCACAGTTTGGATCAGCTCTGAATCCGGTATTGGCGGATTGAGGCTTTTCCCTTTCTTAACAAGTTCAAGAAAATAATCTATCATAGAGACGCCTCATCCCGCGTCAAACCTGCTCTGATTAATTTCCTTCCTAATTCTTTGTTGTTGTCTTTGTCCCCAGTATCTCTCCGAAAATTTTTCTCTGAATTCCTCATATGTGACATTATCCCCTAGGGCCACTAGCGCCCAGTTGAGTGGTCGGCTCTTTAGGCTCTTTCGTACGACAGTCATTTTTAAGTCATCCGGCACCCCTCTTACTCTAAAGTACGTTTCCAGCTCACTTATGTAGTTATGTGGGTTTGAAAATTCAACCTCATCAAAAATAGGGTAACCAATCTCATTCAAAATGTGAGTGGGGTACTGGGGACGGCCTAAATATGCCTTGTCGTTTACATTCATCAACTCACCACGCACATCATCCCGTGAGGTCTGACATTCCTCACCAACACTATTGTTAACATGTCTTACATTTATGTTGCTACCTGATGCCGGGCTCTCACTTGTGCCCTCTTGTCTAGAAAGTGCACGGTCCGAGCTGCCATGTCCGCTTAAATTTGCGGGACTACACCCATTTAGTACGTCGTTTATTGTGTTTAGTTTACTTCTTAATTCTTCCAAACATTCGTTATCCGCCCTTTCTTTATTCTTTATGGCTCGCTTGAGACCGTCCACTTCCTGATCCATCTCACCTATTTTCTCTTCCACCGAATTCTGAATTTCTCGAACCTTCTCCACTATCGTTTCCTCAACAGCTGATTTTAGGTCGCTATTCTCTCTCACAGCGTTATCTCTAACTCTGACTTCTAAATCCTTCATACTTTCTGACATCCTATCCATAGCTATCTTCAGTTGGTTCTCCATTCCGATCCCATTCTCGGCTAATTTCCCCTCTAGCTTCTCTATTTTGTCTTCCATCTTGTTTCCTCTTTCCGCTAATTTTGCAATATGATCTCTAATCTCTCTCGAACTTTCCCCCAATCTATTTTCCATTTGATTTATCTGCTCTCTACTTTCCCTTGAGTTATTTTCTAATTTACTTTCCATTTGTTTTATTTGTTCTCTACTTTCCCTCAGAATCTGCTCTCTACTTTCCCTTGAGTTATTCTCTAATTTAGTTTCCATTTGTTTTATTTGTTCTCTACTTTCTCTTGAGTTGTTGTCTAATTTAGTTTCCATTTGTTTTATTTGTTCTCTACTTTCCCTAGAGTTATTTTCTAATTTAGTTTCCATTTGTTTCATTTGTTCTCTACTTTCCCTTGAATTATTTTCCATGAAGTGTCTCATCTGCTCCCACAACTGTTCTAGCGTCATTTCCCCTTGGCCACTTTCTCTGTGTTGCTTTTCCACCGTTCGCTCTCCCTCTATTTCCTGTCCTGCGTTATTCTCGACCTCCTCCCTGATTTCCATAATTTCCTCGTCCTTCCTTTGCTCCATGGTTCCCTTGTTTCTATTTCCTCGTCTTTCTCGTATTTTCCTAACTACTTTACTCCTATGGCTACGTAGTATCATCTATATGCTACTCTGTCATCTATCCGACGCTTGCTTTCCCAATAATAGTCTAACTAGGCCTGTATTTGCATTCTACTCACTTCCAACAAATTACGCAATACACTTGTTTCACTCTTTCCCCCAAAATCACACACAAAAAAATACATATATATATATATATATATATATATATATATATATATATATATATATATATATACACTCAAAATATCACACCAGAAATTGAAACATACACACTTTATAATTATTCCCCCAAAATATCATATACATATATACACATTTATACGTCCTCCATTCATACTTGCCACCGCCTCTCCGAGTCGCCTTCTCTGGTGGTCTCCGTGTTGCCTTCTCTAGTGTTGTCGTGATGTCGCGATGGCTTGGTTCTGTTCCCGCCTTCCAGCGTCGTTCCTCGGCTATGCAGGGCTGAACTGCTCCGTCCGGTCCTCCGCGTTGTTTGGTGCTGTGTTCGCACCCGGGGCCGGTCACTGGAACAGTTGTCTTCCTTCGAGCCCCACGTTGGGCGCCATTTGAGGGTGGGTGTGGTCGTTATTGTGGCCCCACGTTGGAGACCATTTGTGGGTGGGTGCGTCATTGGTGTTGCGTGAGATTCACTCAGGGTAGCCGAGGTACGGTTGTGGTGTAGGATGATGTCAGGAATATTACCAAGCCGGCTACTTATATAAAAGGCAGTGTAAACTCCAAAACTATAAGTTTATTGTCGTATTCACTTGGTAAACCCTAGAGTATGTATTTCCGGCTGACTTATAATTCAATCGTTGGTCGCACTTCTGTGTCGACTCTATGGCAGCTCTGAATAAGCTCTATCCGATACTATAAATTCAATACTCTGTCCCGTACACTATGATCGAAGCTCCTAAACGTTGGCGAGTAGTCTCGCCGATGACAAAGTTCAATCTATCGAGTCTTCGCCGGAAGAAAGACTATTAAGTTGGGCCGCCGACACCAAAAAAAACTCAGTGTGTCGTGCCGTCGACACGAAAAGAAGTCGTCGTCCTGTCGACACAAAACGAAGTAGTTATTGTGCCCTGTATGTAGGGCCGCCGACACGATGAGATGTTGTGATTGTGTCCTGTATGTAGGGCCGCCGACACGATGAGATGTTGTGATGATCTCCGCTCCCCGTCACCCTTATTTATAAAAAAAAACTATCCTACGCTAAAACTAACTATCCTATTGGTTAAAAACTACGTCACTTAACCGGCCTAAAATCTATTCTCTATTGGTCCAAAGTGACCTCATAAGTTGAACCACGATCTCTTCTTATTGGGCGCGAAATAGGTCATCTCTAAATTTAGACTTTGGATTTCCCACAACATCTAATTAGTTTTTCGATTTTGGAGAACCCCGTTCTTTGGAAAATCCCAAGCTTGCAGTTGCTTTCCCACGGGTCCAGTCTAACTCTCTGATTTTAAGCCTCGACGAGTGTCAATGCAGAACCCTGCCCAAGGTGGCCCTAAATCTGTCCGATTCTGACAAGTGACGAGAGGATGTGAACCATCTGTGTGGGAAGCTAATTCTAACCAAGTCGCCAGAACATCCCCGCGAATACATGTAACAAAAAAAATATGGAGATATCATTTCGCTAATAAATCGGTCTCTCCATCTCCTAATTACTGCTTCAGGGATGTACACCGATAAACAAGTTTTTAATTTGTTATGGGGGCTCTTGAATCTCAGGAGGAACAAATTTTATTTTACAACAGGGCAACATAATTTGCTTGGCTCATTACCCAAATTTTTTGCATTGCATTTAATGCATACGTATTTTAAGTCGATTCAATTGAGCATAGTTAAAATTTGGATTATAAAATAATGAAATGCTAAGCTAACATATTATTACTGCATACTAAATCAATACACTCTCGTTGTTCGTTAATTCTCTGAGTTAACATTATTTTAAGAAATACAGGAAACAAATACACAGAATAACCTATCAAGTTTTCTGTGCATAAGAAGCTATTTTAATCTTACCTGTCATCAATTTACTCAGTAGTTACTGTAATAACATTATAGCATTATGTCCATACAGAGGAACCACACTTTCCAATGGTGAAATAATAATTAATTATACAAATCGGTTAATTTAGCTTCCGATAGTGCTTCATACAAACACAAACATTTTCTGTAGGCTATGATTTATAGCTCTCGATTGTTGTTGACCAAGGCCCCTTATAGACGAAGTCATTTGTTTATTTCATTACACGGCCTTAGATGGCAGTTATTTTAATTTTAAAACTCATTTATCTCATTAAATATGAGTTCTGTCAAACTTTTTCAAAGAATAAAACTTATCGGAAATGATTTTTAAATAAATTTTTGTTATGTAACATTTTTCATAAAAATCAATAATAAGCGAGATATTTCGATTTATTTAATTCAGGCCCCCTTATAACCCCCCTTTTAAATAATGTATTTTGAATGCCATATAGCCTATAATCTAAGTTACAACAAACTTAATTTATATTCCAATTTTCATCGAAATCCGTTCAGCCATTATCGCGTGAAAAGGTGACAGACAGACAGACAGACAGACAGACAGACAGACAGACAGACAGACAGACAGACAGACAGACAGACAGACAGACAGACAGACAGACAGACAGACAGACAGACAGACAGACAGACATTTCAAAAAAGCGATTTTCGGTTTCAGGGTGGTTAATTATATATGTTAGGACCAATTATTTTTGGAAAATCGAAAATTACCAGAAAAAGTTTGGCTACAGATTTATTATTAGTATAGATTAAGGTGAAGGAATGAATATAAAAATATTTTCGTGTCTTTATACAGGTTAATATGCGGAAAAACTTTGGGGAATGAATGGAGGACTTAAATTATTCATAATAATATATTGTGTATTCTATTTGGTTTATTTTTTATTTATAGGATTGTTTATTTCGACTTTATTTTTATACAGGGTGTTTCCGAGGTGGTGTTACAAACTTTCAGGGATGATGGCGAAGGGCACATGTATCAATTTCAGATCAGGAACCTTGGTCCGAAAATGACTGAGTCGAAAGTTATAAGCAAACATAGTTGTGTGGAAATGGAATTGTAATTTGACACCACGTGCCCTCCTTCACTTAACTTTTCGAACAGTCGTGGAAAAATTGTATGGGCCGGATGTCTCCTACGTGGATACTAGGCCCGATACAATCTGTGAGCTTGTCTACTGTTCCCATTGGCTCATCCGTATTCGAAGATCAGGTCTGCTTATTCCACTCTCGTGTATTCCTCCATTTCACTGGACTGATCGACTGGCCACTGCAACTTGTACACATAAACTGCTGTCTACGGACGTGCATATCAGGATCGACCATGTCCGTTACACATTACGCTATCTGCATTGCTTTAGTGTAGTTTCCTGTCCCCATCTCTGAGACAGCGCACTGAATGGAATAATGTAAGTAGACAACGTAAACAACGTCAGATGAATAGAGTATGTGTAAGATGTACAGATAAATACACATAAATAAGGTGTACAGAGAAATAAAATTATTTAATTTCTACAGAATTACTTTAGCTTGTAACTTTCGACTCGGTCATTTTCGGACCAGGGTTCCTTATCTCAAATTGATACATGTGCCCTTCGCCATCATCCCTGAAAGTTTGTAACACTACCTCCGAAACACCCTGTATAATTCTTTACATAATCCATGCGCAAGTCTAAAGATAGTGCTCAGAATGGCCTTCTAACTAACACTCTGTATACATTTCTGGATTCGCCATACGTGCTACAGGATTAGACTATAATCGCCGCATCATATACTGTCTACTCTCTCCCACTTTTCAGGTTTCTGTTGTATCTGCTGGCATTCTTCTCTTTTTACTTGTGTACTTTTACTTGTATCAACTTCTGAGTTATTTACGTCGATGGTGTTGGTGATAGGGAGATGAGACCAAGAATTAGCCATAGATTATTTGATCGCCTTTCGGTTTGGGGAAATTCGCCTTACGGTTTGTGAAAACTCTGAAAAACCCAACCAGGTAATCAATCGCGGAAATCGAACTCATGCCCGAGCTCAAATCTGGTTCAGCAAGTACTGGCTGAGCTACACCGGTAGCTAAAATACTTGTTAGACATGCTGCTGAAGAATTCAGTGCGTCGAATATACTCGTATAGGTACTTTTAATTGCCCCTACAATATACAGGGTGATTCAGACCACCCGTAACAGTAATTTATTTCGGAAATTAGTGAACTAAAATTTTCGAGACAAAAATATTTGTAACTAAAGCACATGTGAACTTTCACTTGAGCTTGTTTCGTCAATAAACCTTAACAGAAGTAGGGTCAGTGGCTATCACTTTAAAATTTCAAATGGGAGTCGGGGTCAAGTAGGGTACCGTTGGAGAGAGCTCTTCAAAACAAACAACTTTCGTAGGAAATGTTTTTATCAATTCCTACTCTTTCAATTAGAAAACGTACGAAAAGATAATGCCATCAATATTGAGAAATGTTACAATACGAAAATGTAAAGAAGACGATTAATGTTGACAGATCTTACTGAAAGACTGGACAATACCAATAATTTTACAAATATTCAATCTGTCTGTTGTTCTGAGCAGCAAACACCCGTACTGTTCTATTAATACTGTCAGTGACTACTAACACTTCGGCTTGGTCAAGTGACTGGCAGGTCTCCCGAATTCTCCGGATTCTATGATCACAGTAAACGGGATTTTTTCAATGTTTTCCTATTAGTCCGTACCGGAATTCATAGAAATAACATAAACCGATTGATGACAATATCCGTGATTACAATATGCGGTGTTCACTGCATTGAAATCACCGAAGTTTTCACTATCCTGAGGGTGAACCGGATGCTGCATAGATGGATGTGGGAGTGTCGAGCTACTTATGGAAGTGTGCGCTATATCCACTGACGGTAAGCTTGACGTACAATTATGTGGAATGAAGATTGTGTATGTTTGCACAGGTTCTGTTTTCTCACAAGCGCGCATCGGACATCTGGATCTGGAGATGCGTGGCAGCACAGCATCAATATTTACTCTTCCTGAGCGGGCTTTCCCATTGAGTCGTTTTCGCAGTCTGCAGATCGGATTCCTGGAGTGGCGATGCGTGGTGATTAGTTAGGTTAGTGGGTTGTACGATGGGGAGAAAACATCTCTGCCGTGAAGTCAAGTGCATGAATTGGAGAAAATACGAAGTCGCTGTCTTCCAAGGAAATAATGTAGTGGGAATAAAAATTATTACGGGAGTCTCGGGTTCGATTCCGGATGGTATCATGGAGTTTCTGCATCAATCTATACTTGAATGCAGCAAGCTGACTAAATACCCTGATTTTTTTAATTTAGAAATGAACAACATAATTCAAAGCTTACAAGGAATTCTAGGTTATAGAATGGGGATAGTCTGTTATGGTTATATTTTTTAAAAATACTTGCATTTCAGTTCATCCGATTATGTAATAAATTACTTACTTATTGGCTTTTAAGGAACCCGGAGGTTCATTGCCGCCCTCACATAAGCCCGCCATTGGTCCCTATCCTGAGCAAGATTAATCCAGTCTCTGTCATCATATCCCATCTCCCTCAAATCCATTTTAATATCTCCCCATCTACCTCTCGGTCCCCCTAAAGGTTTTTTTCCCTCCTGCCTCCCAACTAAAACTCTATATGCGTTTCTGGATTCGCCCATACGTGCTACATACCCTGCCCATCTCAGACGTCTGGATTTAATGTTCCTAATTATGTCACGTGAAGAATACAACGCGTGCAATTCTGTGTTGTGTAACTTTCTCCATTCTCCTGTAACTTCATTCCTCTTAGCCCCAAATATTTTTCTAAGCACCTTATTCTCAACACCCTTAACCTATGTTCCTCTCTCAAAGTGAGACTCCAAGTTTCACAACCATAAAGAACAACCGGTAATATAACTGTTTTATAAATTCTAACTTTCAGATTTTTTGACAGTAGACTGGATGATAAAAGCTTCTCAACCGAATAATAACAGGCATTTCCCATATTTATTCTGTGTTTAATTTCCTCCCGAGTATAATTTATATCTGTTACTGTTGCTCCCAGGTGTTTGTATTTTTCCGCCTCTTCAAAGGATAAATTTCCAATTTTTATATTTCCATTTCGTACAATATGTAATATGAACTTAAAATGTCAACAAAGAAAACATAATTCGTAACAATTTTAGGGATATCATGTCGCCGTAAATTAGAAGTAATTATGATTTTCACGCGACTTAGTTCATACGTCCCTTTTTTTCTTCGTGGCTAAAGTACAGTAGAATCTCGTTAATCCGATCTACGCTAATCCGAAATCTGGTTAATCCGAACAAAATTATTTTAAGAAAAAACCAAATTTATTATAATAGTACAAAGTAGCGAAAAGAAAAAAATGTATAAATTCACTCAATTTCTTTTACTTTAAAAAATTATGAAAATAGCACATTCAAGAGTACTTACAACAATTAGTGTTTTCTGTACATAATTTACACATCTGTCATGTTCATAAAATCAGTAATTTTCTGTTGTCGTAATGAAGTGAATCTGTTGATTCTGGCTCTAAAAATAGCAACAGAATATTCCCACCACCATCTCTCAGCGCTCGTGAATAGCATGCATTGAATTACAGGAAATATTTCGGTTAATCGCAAAATCTTGTAATCCGAATAGGTTTTGGTCCGAATTAGTTCGGATTAACGAGACTCTACTGTATTTCGTCTGGGCGCATGTAATTTTTAAATGATCACCACTAACAGCGACTGAGTCTTAATAATAATAAGTCCTAGAAATAGGCAACGTTGCTTACGCGCAAATGGCTCGTCTTGTTCTGGGCATCTAAAAAACCGTGTCCTCCATGAACTAAGTTGCGTGAAAAGATTCATTTTATAGTAACAAACATTTAATAATCGGAATAACTGAAATACAAGTAAGACAAGCTATCAAAGTATCAAGAATAACGACTGCTTAAATGATACTATAGCTTATTGTACGATCGATATTAAAAGAGAAGAATCTAAGACACGTATATAAAAAGTAAGTCGCACAATTTTAACGTATGGTGTTGAAGTAAGAGCTGATACTGTTGAAAATGAAAAGATACTGAATGTGACAAAAATGAAAACACTCCAAAATAATTGGGAATACAAGATTAGACAGAATAAATATGATAGTATCAGAAACGAATGTCAATAATGAAATAAATCATGAAGAGAAGCGATCATGTTTCAAGAATGATGAAAGGTGGATTAGTCCATATAGTCTAGTACATGACAATACAGTAAGAGGAAAGAGTAATGCTGGACGTACCATGAGGAAATGGGAGTGATGACAGTGAATTGAACAGATCTATGACCTATTACAAAGCGAAGAAAATATTATAAATTTCTGGCCGTACTGTAGCCCTGGAGTTCACACAGCCTCTAAGGGGAATGAATACCAGGGACTTTTTTTCTTCGGCGTAAAGGCGGCAAGCATGTTGGACTGAAATCCTACTGCTATTGATGCCGATTGTCTAGGGAAAGTGGGAGGGTTTAACCTCCCGCTACTCTCCAAGCCTCATGGAGATACCTTTTACTTTTACCATAAAAATGTCTTACAATTTAGGAGTACTAAATATTTAAGACACATCATTACTCACGAAAGCTTTATTGTTCAATAAACTATTCAAGTGGCTAAAATATTGTAACTTTATTAACAACAATATTGTTGTGACATTTATTTCAATAGCAACCACACACCCGTCAATAATGGGTATTCCACTCAACACTGCAACACAGTAATCGTTATTGCACTCCACACAGACTATTCACGTGTATTATTGAGAAGAACAACAATGTACTCCCAATTTCAATTAATGTTCACAAAGCACTATGTACAAAACAAAACTGTCAGTTCTCAGTTCACAGTTCGTTCACCTTGGCTAATTCTTCTAACTCACTCAAGTGCACGGTATATCGAACTCCAAGCCTTCCAGATACAGTTTTCTGCACTTCGAACCCAAGACTTCCGGATACGCCGCTCTCGCCTCGACGCTGCCACAGTTGCAGACCCACTCAAGTTCACTGCACGTCGAACCCAGATCCTCGCCTGATCGCTGCCACAGTTGCGGTCCTCCTCACGTCGAACCCCGGTCTCGAAGGCTAGCTTCCTTGCTCGCTCGCTGCTGATTCACTGACTAGCTGACCAAACTAAACTGACACTTCTGGCTCACTTGCCCCTTTTTTATTTATTAGATTACACGTTCTCGAATGTACTGCGTCGCGTAGCTTCTACAACAATCGGCTCGCGTGGCTTTGCGAAACTTCCAGATATTTCCCCCCTTTCGCCTTCCGCTTCTCGCCTTCTGCACCTTCCCCCGCACTAGATGCGCGCGCAACTTCCCCGACGTGACTAGGTCTTCCAACATGCCGCCACAATATGAATTGCCAAAATCGAATAATATCGTGATTGTCTGATATTTTACGTGGAACATTTCATATTATTCATTTTCATACGAAAGTGAAACAAAAACTTTTACCTAACCCAGTTTATCCTGACCTCCTTCCAGAAGGTCGGAATGCTGGGCTTAAGAAATACATCCAGGGACAAAAAAAACCGGACACTTTAATATTTGCTGGTATTTTGCAAAACATTATCTTCTCATACAATATTATGGTAGCCATCTGGTGTTATGGAGACTTGTATACATTGATTGTTTTTTTGTTTTATAAATGAGCCATTCCAACCAAATATACCAATTTTGCTTTAGGAGTCTCAGCTATAACAATTTTGTCTTAACCATTTTGTGCTTCATTATCGTTATCATTCGTTATTTCTTTATTTTTACATTTTATGAGTTTAAGTGGGGTTGTAACATTTGTCTTAAAACAAGATACAACCTGAAGATGTGGATCGAGCTGTAGCCCTTTACGATGATGGATGCAGTGTACGTTACATTGCAAATGTTATGAATATGGCTAGAAGCACAACCCATGATGCCATAAAACGGTATAAAGAGACCCTAGAATATACCAGAAGACCAGTCGTCCAAGAGCTGCAAATCCAAATGAAGACAGGTATATGGTGTTGAGAGTTCTTAGGGAGCGCAACCTGCCAGCTACTAGTGTAGCCCAGCAATTTGTTAACATGCATGGACGCCCAATTTCGGCCAAAACAGTTAGGAGGAGGTCGAAAGCAAGTGGGCTGATATCAAGTAGACCTGCAACTGGTCCCAGACGTCTCAGGATGCATCGAGTTGAATGACTGCGTTTTGCAAATGATCACAGGGATTGGAGAAATGGACAGTGGAGCTGTGTTCTGTTCACCGATGAGTCCCGTTTCAATCTGTGCTCACCTGATGGACGTGAAAGAGTTTGGGGAAGGAGGGGAGAACGATTTTCACAGTGTTACATTTCCGAAAATGTGCCGTATGGAGGTGGTGGAGTGATGGTTTGGGCAGGAGCGTGTACGGATGCTCGTACAGAGTTGTTTTTTTGTTGAAAATGGAAGACTAACAGCTGATAGGTATATAAATGAATGTTTGGCTGATCATGTTGTGCCATTTGGCCAATTTGTAGGCGATAATTTTGTTTTAATGCATGATAATGCACGGCCACATATTGCCCATGCGGTCGGAGATTATCTCCAAGAAGTGGAAATCCATGTTCTTCCATGGCCAGCAAGAAGTCCAGACATGAACCCAATTGAACACGTGTTGGACATGCTGGGACGGCGTGTTAAGAATAGACGACCGAGACCAAAATCGTTACAAGAGTTGAGGCGAGCACTTGGCGAAGAATGGGAACTTATTCCTCAAGAAGACATTGCTAACCAAATTGAGAGCATGCCAAGACGTATGGATGCAGTTATTCAAGCCAGAGGGGGTAATAGCCGTTACTAAAAAGAGTTTTTAATGTTTAAGGCGCCATAAAATGAAAAAAAAACGGTTAGACCAAACGATGCCATAGATATACGTCCTTGGTAATTTTTTGTAAATTTTCTCATCAGAGATTTTTTTTCAAATGTTGTCGTATAAAGGTGCTAAATGAAACATTATTTTGTTTAAATGGGCTTTGTTTCATTTTGAAATAATTGGCAACAAAATACAAGCAAATATAGAAGTATCTGTTTTTTTTTGTCCCTGAGTGTAGTTCAGGAACATCTGGGCTAAGCAACTATAAAATCAATGTAACAGATGGATTCCATCTGAATGCAAGTCACGGTACTACATTCTGCTGCATCCTATATTGGCCTGAAGTTCGCATTATTGTAGATATCGTGATTCACTATTTGGTGTGCGATATATCTCTTCAGCTGCACATTATCCAGGTCTGACAAGAATGCGCTTTGAAAGTCCCTCCGTTTCCCTAGGACTTACGCAGCTCCCACAGGTAAGACATCTGTATGCAAATCTGCTGAATCTCCGATCAACTTGAAACTATTGAAAGATGATAAATGAGAGGTCTAAAATACAAGGAGTAGGCCTATAAATGGACTTTACAAAATATTTGAGTTAAACATAGAGTGGAGCTAAAATTCCCTTTTATTCAGTGCACAAAGACTATATATGTTACTCAAATAGGTGCTGCATTATGAGATATAAAGAAAAACTGCTCCACCAGTCAGCTCTTTGGTTTGGAGCACAAAGGATGTTGCAGTTACATGCATTGTGTTCCGTTCGTTCTATGATAGCAGTCTGTTTCCGATCTTTGGATGAATGATGCCCTGGATGGCTAGATAGTAGTAGTGTTACCTACTAAACGGATTTACATGCATCAATAATACGTTGCTGCATGTCCTGTGGTGTTGGAACATTTCGATACACAGCATCCTTGATCGCTTCCCAAAGGGAAAAAAATCTAGTGGCGTAATGTCAGGAGAACGAGCAGGTCAACTAACTGATTTACCGCGCCCAGTCCACTTACTAAGTTATTTTCGGTCCAGATCATGACCGAATCTTAAGGAGTTATGTGCTGGATATTTGTCATGATAGTACCACATTCTGTTCCTCAAGAGTACTGGTATGGTCTTCAAATGGTCAGGAAAATGTTTCTCAAGAATCCGACATATCATCTGCCATTTAGGTACCATTTATAAATCAATGCCCAACGGTGTGTCATTTTATTTCGGACTTTCAGTAAGTACGTACACCATGAGTTCCATATTTTTGCACCCCTCATTATTTTGTTTATTAGAATGTATATTGTGATACATTTTGATCGGCCTTGAAGGGATTAAATGATTCATCTTACTTACTTACTTACTTGCTTTTAAGGAACCTGGAGGTTCATTGCCGCCCTCACATAAGCCCGCCATTGGTCCCTATCCTGAGCAAGATTAATCCATTCTCTAACATCATATCCCACCTCCCTCAAATCCATTTTAATATTATGTTCCCATCTAGGCTACGTCTCGGCCTCCCTAAAGGTCTTTTTCCCTCCGGCCTCCCAACTAACACTATATGCATTTCTGGATTCGCCCATACAGTACGTGCTACATGCCCTGCCCATCTCAAACGTCTAGATTTAATGTTGCTAATTAGGTCACGTGAAGAATACAATATGTGCAGTTCTGTGTTGTGCAACTTTCTCCATTCTTCTGTAACTTCATCCCTCTTTGCCCCAAATATTTTTCTAAGTAAAATTCCTGTGTTTTCCCTAATCGTTTGTGGATTTTCTGCTAACATATTCACTTCATCCGCATAGACAAGCAGCTGATGTAACCCGTTCAATTCCAAATCCTCTCTTCATCTAATAAAAGTAATTGGTGCTTTTAAAAATAGTGTTATTACTCGTATTTCCTTAATGAACAAGGTTACAAGAATATAAACCTTAGTAATAATTCTACATTGTACTTAAAACCCTTAGAATTCGGAAGACATACCACTGTTGCACGCAAATGTGTGTCTTAACCAACGGCTCGTATACCTGCATAATCGGGTAAATTCGTGTTGGGTTCGTTAACAGAGCGGTTTAAGGCGCACAATGTATGTCTGGTCAGCATATCGTGCCAAAGATAGCAGATTCGCGTCTCGGCCACTGCAGTCAATTGAGCCTGTGGTAAAGGTTGAGGAGGGCCCATATAAAAGAATCGGTGTAATGGTACGCATGGAAGCTGACAGGGTTTCAGTTGCTTGTAGTTGAAATGATTTTGCTCCATTTTTAAATAAAAAGATATTACGAAAAAAATATTATTATATTAATCAAGTGTAATGTCCTCATTGATATATAAAATTAAAGAATATATCAACGTATTTTATATATAACATTTCATTTATAACATATGATACCACGTCATGACCATAATATTAGCTTACCACTATAATGGACGTACGGCTCCTAAAGGTTAAACAACTTCTGTTTAAAACAGTTTTTCCTTTTGGCGCCTGAGAAGAAAAATTATTATGGGCGAGCAAAATAAATGGGACATTCTGTATGTTTGAAAGATTTCAACTTTTCCCATACCTATAAGATTGATTGAATTTAGATTTTATTTTGTAATTTACATAATATGTTTTTTTTACATATAGCTGGAAACCTTATGTAATCTGCAAAATAGTTTGGAACACAAGAGGTACAGGCTAAAAACAACGTCTTGTTATAAAATGGTTAAGATATTTTTAATAACTTAATTTTAAAATTTCTCCAAAATCTGCAGTGATCTATTTCATAAGACCATAACTCAATATGTAAGCACAAAACAGACATTGTAGTCTTTGGGTACAATTTTCCATTGTTAAACCCATTTTTTTCAACATTAGGTTTATGCCACTTATATCCTTAGTGGCCTAGACCCTCAAATGAAATTGAAATTCATGAAGGCGAAGTGAGTCCGAGGTCCAAAGCCGAAAATTACCCAGTAATTCTGCTTCAATTTGCTCAGGGGAAAATACCAACCAGGATACGGGCCCGCTTGTTTTACGGTCGGATATGCTAACCGTAACTCCATAGATGGGCTCTTGGAACAATACCGAGAGAAGTAACATATATTGTTTTATCACCCTGCTGATAAACACGGCATAGACCACCCAAGGCATTGATGGAAAGATAACATTTAGCCTCTGAACAGGTTAACATTGGTTCATTCTTGACTCGGAATAAGAAGACTGAAACAAAAGCTACAGAACAATTAAATGCAAATCAGGAAGTCACATGAGAAAGTAGGGGAATTAGAATTATGTCCTATAGTATCATTAAAAAGTGCTTATATAACCTACGTCTGAATTATAATAGGAGGAATACTAAAAAAAATATAAATAATATAAACAACACACTTGAAGTTAATTAGATCGTCATTTTTATAAAAGCAAATATAAAATATATATTTTATGTGATTGTTTATTTTGTAAATCTGTGGGCGCTTGCCAATACTCTGTAACAGAACATTATTTGACGGTCATGTATTTAAGAGTAAAATGTGAAAAGAAATTTGACTTCCTGTTTAACATTAGTGTAGATGTATAAACTCCAGTGTATTAATTTATTGGGAAAGTATTTTTGAAAATATTGGCACAAAATTAATATTTTATTGGGTTTTAAAATTCATACACGCGGACATACACAGACAAATACTCATATATACGCAAATAAAAGTTTTACATGGAGTAGGAAGAAGTTTAAAATTGACCATTCTCTGCCCTTAAAATTACTTTTGAAATAACTTTTCTGGAAAATATTGAAGTTTGAATATTCAACATATAAATTCAATCCGAAGTCGCTTAAAATGTTGATTGACAAACTGATAATTCATATACTTTCAATTAATTCTCACGTATGTTTCATAATAATTGAGTGAAATAGCTAATTTATCAACTGAACCATCAGCACTGTAGCCACCAAAAGAAAGAATTTGAGCTTTGATCAGTTTTATCCACTATATCATGTAGATGTTTAACTAACATTAGGTAGTCAGAAGTAGTAGAATTCTCTGGCTTTGTGGTCAGAACTTCACAAGATTACTGCTCAAGACAACACAGAAGAAAAGGCAAGGGACAATATCAATTTATAAAGAAAACAGACCTCCATTTCTGTATGCTGAATAAAACACGGAGCATAAGGCTTACATCTGTGTGTTATTAAACCAGGCTTTAATTCACCTTTCTGATATTAGAAAATTACAGCAAGTTACGATACATTTTCACATCGATACTGTCGATATTGAGCAGTTTCAAGGATGACCGCCATACATCAAAGCATCAATTGTCGGATGGTTTTAATTACTGCAGAACTGAAGTTTAATATTAAAATTTCTATTCGTTTTATGCTGTGGGCAATTAAATATCGTTTAAAGCGATTGTTGATAAGCGTGGGAGCGCGATTTAAATTGTGGCAGACGAAAAGAATTTCAATGGCATTTGTTCGCACATATTTGCTATATACTATAGTAATTTCCTTAACGTGGTACATCGTATAAATCATTTAAGAAGTATTTTTGTAATCGTTCTCGCGTAGTTTAAAATCGGTGGAGATTAATTAATAATTAGAAAAACAAAGCGTAATTTAGTCATTTAATTCGACAAAATTACGCTTTGTTTTTATATATATTTTAATGTATTTTACTGACATCATTATGATGATAACCATTATTATCATCGCAAATATTTAGAGGTTAAAAATCTCTTAATCATGAAATAATTTATCAGGCACTAAAACACTGGTTCTTCCCGCCTTTCAATTTTCGCTGGTTATACAGGGCTTTCATTTCAAAACTTCCCAGTCTAAATAACTAATTTCAATTAGGTTCAATTTAAACAAAAAACGCCTCAATTTAGATATTGAGGGGGAAGTCTGAAACCAGGCTTAATTGAATTTTAGATTTCACCCCCACTCCCAGCCTCCCCACTTTGAAATTTCAAATGGCACCACTATATTTTTATACTTAAATATGAAAGAGCATTCAATTGTTTATACACCTCATTCATTTGTTTTCGCATCTTTTGTTTTCTATCTTCGCCTGGCAACCTGTATTTTTGTTATGATCACGTGATTGCAGGATGAAAAAAACAGCTTATTTCGTGTAATTTCCTAAATTTAATCAATAAGAATGATTTATGTTCTCTCTTGAAGCGTATACACCATTTTAAAATAATTTAATATACAAACATAACTATTACATGAAATGCTTAATAAGTTTTTGTAGTTTAATTCTCTTCAGCTCTAATCAACAATAACAGGCCTATGTAACAAAGCAACCGCTTACTACTCGAACGAGACGACGTAGCTATCAGTGGCGGAACTTTGGCTGTAGGTTTAACATACACAATTTTTCTTTCAAGGAATATAAGCATAAATACTTCAAGACAACAAATAATAGCTTTAAACTTTCAAACTCAAACGGATAGTGACCCATTTATATAACGAAAATGAACGTTTTTTTTTTCTCTCGTAATCAACTGTTTCAAATTGTATAAGTTAAATCAGTTTACAAAATAAATTAATCTTCCTGACACTTTTCATATTATGGAAACATAGACGCCAATTTTTAATAGTTATAAGTTTGTTGAGGATAGGTTCATATGTTGATAAGGAAAGGCGGAGTAGACAAACTAGATGAAAATCTGAGAGCAGTGTACGTGTATAATTTTTAATGTGGTTCATTTGAGATACAGGATGTACCAAATCGGACAACACTCCCGCTGCAAAGTAACGTAGCTTCGGAAATGTGATAATTGACAAAAACTTATACAATTCCCATCCTTCTCTACCGGAACAAATTAAAGAATTATTGTTCTGCAACTCAGTTAATTCGTTCTATAAAACATAAGGAGCTTCGGACACTTGGAACCTGACAAAAAAGACGCAATTCTGCTTGTATTGGCTGCAGTTCTGCTTGTATTGGCTGCAATTATGAAAACTGTTTTTCAAAAGAGTGAAGCAGTTCCTTTAGAACACTTGGATAGTCAGTGTTACGATTAACTTCAACTGATACCAACGACGAAAAGTAAGAAAAAATCACGATTTTGTAATCGTTCTTCCCTCACATTTAGTCTTGACATAAAATTGCGTGTGCTGTCATTCACAGTAACGATATTTTTGTCTTTTTATTGCGTACCTACATTTAAGTCATCAAGATGTGAATACAAATGTGTCATAAAAACCAAATCAGCTATCCACTTCTTTTCCATTAATTTAGGAATGATTGTGTCCTGAAAAAAGTGAAAGCTATAATTTATTTGTATACATAGTTAAACAATTTCAATATAATTCGTTGAAAGAAAATTATAAAACCTGTTTTTTCTATAATCATCTTATCACGAAGGAGGAAGAATCGCTTTAACATAAATAACGGATAATACGACTACACTTACTAGACAAAATATGACTTCCATAATCACGATCATGCAGTCTAAAATGCCTTTTAATGTTGAAACTGGAGAACGATTTAATTAATGCCTTACATACTTGTATTAGGCATCTGACCCAATACACTCCTTCCTGTACACAAAAATATTGCACTTCCCACTCATTATGGAAATTGTGCCGAGATCGACTTGCCATGATGAATCAGGCACTGAATGTTCATGATGTTGTCCTACTGTTCGCTACAAACAACTGCACTGGCTGCGCTGCGAAGTGGTGGGAGAAAAGGAGGAGTGGTGTTTGTGACTCAATCGAATCAACAGTGAGCATCCCTGATCTAACGCCTCCGTATATTATCGGCATGTTTAAAAAGTTCTAATTTATGAATTCTTCCATGTTTCATAGCTATGAAAGAATCACTTCCATCTGTCCTTCAAACGCTAAATTGATTAGCAACAAGTTGAACGATTGTTATTTCACGACCGCCTCCTCCTCCGCGTTCAGCTTCACTGAGAATGTTGTGTTTTACGACGTAAGAGACGTACTCAAATTTAAACTTCAAAGTTGAACGATGGTATTTGGTTTAGAAGAGCTGTAAAGAAAAATGTAATCAATTAAACTATCGATAGTTGTAAACGTCGTTTTATTTCTGATGCGTATTGCCAAGTAACAATGCTTCAGATGTCTGATATAAGTTATTTTATTATGATGAAAGTAGCACAGCTCCACCATGAGAATATTTTCTAAAGCCCTCAGGTTATCTTTCGACATTTCTGGTCTTCTCTCCTGGCAGTTGCTTAGGTGTGACGCCCTCCTGAGGTTGGGGAGCCTGGGAGGCGAAGAGATATTACCCCATTATCTCATGGCTTAGTTGCCTCATGAGTGAAGCTTTATTGGCGTCACTTGTGAGATTCAAACCTGTCTTTGGACAGTTGACTAAAAGAAAGAAATTGAGAACACTGAAGGGGTTAATCATTCATGCGGAATGTTATGCAAGCTATTGTTTATTCTAATTGTTTAAGAACACTGAAGGGGTTACCTATTCCTGCACAGTGTAATGCAAGCTATTGTTTTATGTTAACTGTTTCAGTAAATTGAGATTAGTAAAGGTAAAAAGGTAAAGGTATCCCCGTAACATGCCATGAAAAATTGAGATTAGTAATTTTGAAAATTCGTAATATGGGATTAGTCGAGTATTTGAGGACAATATTAAGAAATATAAAGAGTGTATTGAAGGTGGACAATTTGAATATCTCTTATGAAAAAGTGATATTAATTTTTAAGTTGTTTATACATATTCTTCCTGATAAACAGATTTTAGAAACTGAAGTTCTTCAGTTAATTATTTAAAGATACTATATCAACTACTGGGTTATTTAGCGTCGATGGGATTGGGGATAGCGAAATAAGGCCGAGGATTCGCCACAGATTACCTAACATTCGCCTTCCGGTTGGGTAAAACCTCGGAAAAAACCCAACCAGTATACAGCCTAAGCGAGAATCGAACCCACTCAGGATCGGCAGGCAAGTGCCTCAGCCGACCGAGCTACGCCAGTGCACAGTGGCCCGAAACTGAAGTTATTACCCTAGAAACGGCGGCCGATTTCGGGGTAACTGCGCGAGACAGAGCAGAAACTGCCTTCGAGCTTGCGGTGTGAGGGAAGCGTCATATATGGAGGACCCTGTAGATAGGTAGCCTTATTCCCTGAAGTGGCAGAATAAAATGTAAATTTTTCATTTGGAAAAGAAGTTAGATGTTGGATGTACGAAAATTTTTATGTCAAGTTTTTTTTTATCATCGTAATTGAATGAGCGTGTCGTTTGAAATGCCTTAAAAATGTTATTTTGTTGGATTGAGTTCTGTTTTTGCCTTTGTAAGAGCGTTCATTCAGTATAATAAAAACGAAACTACCGAAAACTTCACAGCATTAAAACTGTTAAGAGAATTACTACTGGGAATATTGTTAGACGCAGAACGACGATACAGCGTATCTAACTCAGCCTCAGATCTAAACACGATTTATTGCTAAGCTACCTAGTTAATGCTCCTATCTTATTCGGCTTCTCAGAAACATAGTTCTGTAATGGCTTCAATTTACATATCATTTTAGTTATCTATGAATTGTGTGTTTAATCATAGCATCCAAGAGGAATATTATCTTTTGTGGAAAATTATCCTTACAAACAAGAGAATAGTAGATATATAGGCTATTGTAATTATGTTACGTTACTTGTTTTAGTACGAAAGGGATGTAAATATAATAGTAGTTCTTAACTTGTAACATTGAAATAGCAAAAAGCGATAAGAGTGGAAAGGTGGATAAGAATACTCAGTTTGTTGAATTTAGCAAAAAAACAATATAAGAGAAGTAAATGAAAAAAGAAACATCATTGGAAGGATGGAAAGAAATGAAATGAAGGAATAGCGGCTAGAATAATAGAAGAATGGATCAGAGAGAGAAGAAGGGAGAATAAAAGGAGAAATTCTCAAAGAGTACGTTAAAATATGAGAGATATTTAAATGACGCGTACATAAATGATAATACGAAGCATTCAATACGATTGTTATATTGTATGAAGTTTTGTTTACATTACCCACGGTAATTGTATACATTAAAGTTGTGCATAGCATTCTACGCTGTAAAACAAACGAATTATTTCATATGAACTATGTTAGAAACCGTTTTCGTTATCGAGAAATGGCAACATTGCTTGCCTGTCTTGGCGGGGACTTGCAATAGTCGTCAAATAAAATTAGGCCCACAGGAGAAACGCTACACGCTACACAAGCAACTGACGTGAGAGACATTCGTCTAGAACAATTTGGGAGCCATATCCTGGCAAATGGATTGGACGTAACGGATCTGTTCTTGGCCACAGCGTTCGCCCGACTGATGTCTTGTGACTTTGGTATGGGGTCACATGAAGGATACTGTGTACTCCGAGCGTCACGCAGCCCGGGAACACGTATTGGATGCGGGAATACTCCAAAAATCTTGAAAAGCACACAACTGTTGACTCGAGATGGGTCGATTGTGCTATGAATGTGCTGGTGGTGGACACTTCCAGTAAAGTGCAATGTGCCACTATCCGTGTAAATAGCATACACTACTGTGTAACATACTAAGTTGGCTTTGTTCAGATTTTCCACTGTCATTAGGGCTGCAACGCAGGGTTCCGGCTATATGTTTTTATTATGCAGTGTAGCATACTATGTACCACTTTAATGTACCTAGTAGCCGATCACTCGGTATATACTTTACTTTGAAATATGCACGTAAAGAATTATCTTATCTGATTCTGCCATTAAAATATTACACATTTTAAAACAAAACTCGTATACCAAATGCCACGGCTAAGCTTGAGTATACAAGGGGAGATTAAAAAAATATACTTAACGGAAAGAAAAGGCAGTAGTGTAAATATAGGCTCACCTACTTACAGAAAATAAAAGACAGTAATGTAAATGAACGTGATATGTTTATATTGGAACATACCAATCGTTGAAGGGTGTACTGGAAGGAATGGTGAACGGGAGAAGAGTTGGAGGCAGAAGAAGATATCAGATCATAAACGACATTAAGATGGGATATGAATCATGAGGAGACAGAGAAAAGCAGAAAATAGGAATGATCGGAAAAACCTCGTTTTACAATGAAGGACCCGCCCCTGGGCAGAACAATTTGAATGAAAATGATACCAATCTTAGCGAATGTAAAAGGTTGAAACTACTGATTTCTAGCATACTATAAATATTAAAGAAGACTATAAGCGTCAGAAACTAGATTTATGAGAGAGCTGCAGTATAAAATGGTGGAGGAAAATGTTATCTTTAGACGAAACGAATCTGAAAAGATCAAAGGCATGAGAGAAATAAGTAGAAGAAGGTGGCGATATCGATGGTAGTGATGGTGATTTTTCTTTTGAAAATCCTTTGAAAGTGTGGTAACTAGAATAGCGATATCAATAAGGAACAAAATGTTGTTTTTTTTTTCATCACACGCCAAATATGTTAATGTAAAATAAAAGAGTTGCATTATTAAAGATTTTTATTCCAGTCTGTATTTTCTGTGCGTTTTCGTGAATTACAATTTTTGTTTAAAGTATAATACAGACTACTGTATGGTTGTGAAAGATATTATGCTATTTACAAGTTTGTATATGAGTGTGGTTTAGTTACTGGTTGCAAGCATGGAAAATTCACACTTTATAATTGTTGTATATTCTAATTATATTTCTTTACCGTCTTATTTTTTTAGGGAACCGGGTAGTATAAACCTCCGACTGACTTAGTAACTCAAATCTCATCAAACCCTGTGTGAATTTTCATGAAATTTGGTACAAGGTATCGTATCCTAAGAGTATAAAGATTAAGCAGGAGTCTTTTTAGATTTATAGTGGTTACAGTTGTTTTCTTTAATATTTGATATGACGGATACAGTGGAAAGAAATTATCACATATTATATGGGACTGAGCTCACCGGCCTTGAGACGAATGCAGGACGGTTGTATCGAGTCTTACCTACTCCACATTTACTTCAAACAACGCCTCTATTCGCCAGCTCCCGAACTTATAACGGACAGAGTGCAATCTACAATCTAAATTACTCGTACAAACACATCTCACGACTATAACAATCTGGAATGAATTTGTATCACATTTAATACACGATTGATAAAATTTCGTTGTACATCACACGCGCAATTAATAGAATTTAAGCCGCGTCTGTAGCTCAGTGGTAATGCGCGCTGGTTCTATCCCCAGCCTAGTCGTGATGAAATTTGTGTTGAACAAAGTAGACTTGTAGGTTTTTCTCAGAGTACTCCCGTTCAACTTTTTCATTTTACCAACCCGCTCCATTTGTCCCTCGTTTCATCTGTCATTTGCAATAGTTAAAAATAGTCTGGGATAAAGTTTTGAGGGCAGTACGGATTTCCGTACTTATATATAGAATTCAGGAACTTCGAGCTCCTGAGCCTGCGATTTATCACGTATTTGTCTAGAAGATGAGACCTGGCTCTGTCTGGGCTCGGTGAGGATGGCCCACCTGTCAGCATCTGATTTACAATTGCCACTTGGCCTATCTGTTGTACTGGGACAATATTTATATATAAGGCACACAATGAGCCAATGTAAGCCTATGGCTGCGACTTTGACTACAGCGCCAGCGCGTTGACCTTTCAGGTCGCCAGGTTCGATCCCCGGTCAGGTCAGGGTGGAATATGTGTGGAGAAAACAGACTACTTTAAAAATCAGTAATTTTATAAATGCTGAATAATTTGTGATACTGTAAATTCGTATCTTTTTAAGGCCGTTTTCTCCAAATGAGTTTAAACCTGGGTTATTTTATGCTGGTTTAAGCTTCAGTTTAAACTAAAAATCATTTTTTCCATATTAGTTTAGACTTTGTGTCAAGTTTAAGCGTCATTCAAACTTAAACCTCCTTTATTGTAGGTTTAAACTATTATTCGTGCTTAAATTTCGTTGACATTATATTAAAACATCTGTGATTTTTCTAGCAAAAAGGTTAGTTTCGACTGTCAGTGTTCTACTTCAGTATTTACAAAATAAAATTAGAAAATGGAAGAATTTATTGAAATCCTTGATGAAATAGAAGATAATGATTATGATGCACAAGTCAGGTTACCAAGGCCGATAATTATTCGCGCAAGAATTGATTATTTCGAAAACTGGAATGAAACAGAGTTTTTAATAGGTTTCGAATTCATGAACGAACAGCAAAAATTGTCTTGAACCAGATAAAGGATGTAACTACAGCACCGCCTATAAAAAATAATGCTATTTCACCAGAAGCAATGTTTCTAGTAGCTTTAAGATCTTATGTTTCAGGCAGTTTTCTTATTAATTTTGGTGACCAAAGTGGTATTTTTGTGTCTACCACAAGCAAAATAGTTAGAAACGTTTCTACAACTATGGGATATTTGTGACAGCGTTATATCAACATACCAACAACACCTGAAGAAACTATAAGGGTTAAGCACGGATTATATACGATTTCAAGTTTTCCTAATTGTATACGTGCAATTGACTGTACACATATGAGAATACAATCACCAGGTGGAAGAGATGCAGAAACTTTCAGACACCAATTATGAATATTCAGGCCCTGTGTTTAGGCCACTGACAACCTGGACAGAGCAAATGTTGGCACTCTAACCCCTTTCTTTAACTTTACCCCTTCTATTACCGAGCAAAAAAGTGGACTTGAATGTTTTTGTCCCGAAAATATAACAGATTTCTTCGTTATCTTTGAACTTAATTAATTAATTATATATATATATATATATATATATATATATATATATATATATATACTTACTGGCTTTTAAGGAACCCGGAGGTACATTGCCGCCCTCACATAAGCCCGCCATTGGTCCCTATCCTGAGCAAGATTAATCCATTCTCTATCATCATATCCCACCTCCCTCAAATCCATTTTAATATTATCTTCCCATCTACGTCTCGGCCTCCCTATATGTATGTATGTATATATATATATATATATATATATATATATGCAGGATGTTTTCGAGGTGGTGTTACAAACTTTCAGGGATGATGTCGAAGGACACATGTATCAATTTAAGATAAGGAACCACGGTCCGGAAATGACTGAGTCGAAAGTTATAAGCAAAAATAGTTGTGTGGAAATGGAATTGTAATTTGGCACCACGTGCCCTCCTTCGCTTAACCTTTGGAAAAGTCGTGGAAAAATGGTATGGGCCGGATGTCTCCTATGTAGGTACTTGTCCCGATACAATCTGTGAGCTTGTCTACTGTTCCCATTGGCTCATCCGTATTCGAAAATCAGGTCTGCATATTCCGCTCTCGTGTACTCCTCCATTTCACTACGACTGATCGACTGGACACTGCAACTTGTACACATACACTGCTGTCTACAGACGTGCATATCAGGACCGACCATGTCCGTTACACATTACGCTATCTGCATTGCTTTAGTGTAGTTTCCTTTCCCCATCCCTCAGACAGCGCATTGAATGGAATACTGGAAGTAGACAACGTAAACAACGTCAGATAAATACAGTATGTGTAAGGTGTACAGATAAATACACATAAATAAGGTGTACAGAGGAATAAAATTATTTCATTTCCACACAACTATTTTTGCTTGTAACTTTGGACTCGGTCATTTCCGGACCAGGGTTCCTCATCTCAAATTGATGCATGTGCCCTTCGCCATCATCCTTGAAACTTTATAACATCACCTCGGAAACATTCTGTATAATATATGTGTATATATATATATATATATATATATATATATAATTACAATAATAAATAATTAAATAAGTAAAATCTATACAGTAGAATAATGGATAATTATATAAGTAAATATTACCTTAAAATCTTCATCAATATCCCAATATCCTTAACATTTGCACTGTTTTCAAGTCGTGGAATAATATTTACTTCGCCTGAATTACTTTTACATGAACGTGTTTGTGACATGATGCCTTACCGGTATGCGGGGGCTTGGATTCTCAGACCACGTTGTACTGTTTTTCTGCTTGCTTAGACTCGCACATTCTCCTAAATAGGCGGAGCAGTGTAGTAGTACAGCATTTTTCACGTTACCCGCTCTCTGGGCCGTAATAGACTTTCCCTCGCACGTTGCGGTGCTAATGACAGACAAGCAGAGTCGTTTTTTAACTATACCGAAATGAATTAATCGCTACGCAGTCTGATGCATTGCAGCTCAGCGATTCTTGGAATCAACCATAAAATAAACAAGTATGTTACTCGTAACTGCCAAAGCGTCGAATATAGCGATCCCATTCCGCGCTCAGTGCTCCTTCCGCTCTATTCGCATTTGAGGTGAGAGATCGTAATACAGACCGTCAATTAATCAAATAGCTTATGTACCAGCTTTTCATATAAAATTTTCGCTTTCAAAACGGCAAATAATGTGGAATTTGTGTTGAACAGCTGTGACTTTGGGTTAGGGTTTACACGTCTTCGTTTTCCCATTACATAATAATCTTATACATTAGAACAGTGGTTCCCAAAGTGTGCTCCGCGGATCCCTGAGGATCCGCCAACACTTAACAGGATCCCTGAGGATCCGCGGTTGTCAATATGTATTTTAAAATAAATAACATATAGTACTAGGTCTACCGTTTTTCTCCACACGATTGTACAGTACTGTACGCGACTGTACTTCTGAAAGTTAGTATATAGAGCGTATTCCGAATCTTAGCGCTGAGCAATCTGATGGCATAACGGTGTTCTGAATTTCAACGATGACGTCACTGATACACCGATGTAGCACCGGTTCCATCAGCTTGCAGAGGTGTTGGCAGTCTCCATCAATGAATCTGATTGGTTCTTGTATAGGGTGGGAATTAGCAGACGAATGACATCGTGCACTGTTGTGTCATGGCGGTGTGTTCTGCTTTCGTTCTGCTGTATTTTTTGTAATGAGCACAACGTAAAAACAATATGTTAATGGCTTGTGAGCGAACATGTCAACGGATCAGTTATTACATGTGATCAAGAAATAAATTGTTTATGCTCTCTTTTCTTTGAACGAGATGACAGTACGGAAATTTTGCAAAATCTTGCTAGCGTAGTAGAAACAACTTGTACAGCCGCCATGATAGCCATTGAACCTTCCAGCAGTCTTTTCCTATTTCGCTGCAGCGTGACGTCAATGTTGTCCACCGGTCCAGTGAGATTCGGAATACGCTGACAAGCAAGGATACATGACCAGATATCACCGTTGAGTAAGCTGGCATTAGAGCTATTGTAAAAAAACGCGACTTTCTTTTTTCAGTTAAGGTAGTCGTTTCTATTGAAAATTTATGTCAGATTAGCGAGTTCGTTAGTTAGTTCGTTAGTTAGTTCGTTAGTTCGTTAGTTAGTTCGTTAGTTAGTTAGTTAGTTAGTTTGCAGTTTTTTGTCTCTGGACCAACAGTTTAAGAATACATTTTTATAAATGTGCTCGGAGACCTAACGTCTTAATTGTAAAATAAATTTGATTGACAATGTTATCTAGTCAACAATAAATTTTGACACTTACTTTTAAAAAGAAACGTATTTCATCCATTGTGTACGGGTTCTGCTTCTGCTACTTTCATTGTGAATCCAGTTTTTATTCACTCAGTACGAACAGGCTATGTGAGATATTCGTGTTAAACTGCGTGTTACGTAATAACCATGTGTATTTGATTGCGAACATATTAATATAATATTACGAATAATTTTAATTTTCATATTATACAGTGTCGTCTCAGTAGATCGGTGGCTAATGAAGACAATAAAAATGACAGTTTTACAAATTCAGAAACCAGTCTATCAATTTGTCATGTATCACACCCTAATGCTGCTAATTTAAAAACTGGTGAATCAACACTCCCCCACCCCCCAAAAAACGGAAATATGATGAATCATATCTTGCTCTTGGATTTACGTGTACAGGCAATAAAATTGTCCCGGACGCCCTTTGCGTGTTATGTAACAAAGTGTTTAAGTAACAGTTCTTTATTGCCCGCAAAACTGCGCAGACATTTGGAAACAAATCACCCCGATTGTAAGAACAAGAACATACATTTTTTTCAACGTAAATTTGGAGGGTTAAAACACCATCAGAATGTTGGTGAAAAGTGCGAAAACCTGCGTCACAACCTGAGTTGTGAGACGAAGAAAGAACGCCGTTCTTCACATTAGTAATTTGAAGGTAATTTTTTTATAATTATACAAGTAAATAGGCCTACAGAAAAAAATGCACGCAGTTTATAAATACTACTTCATATTTATGAATTCATGGCTATGTATGGTAATGAATGTAGTTGTACAGGGACATAATTTTATTTTTACTTCAATTTTTATTGTACCTGAGTTTTTGAATGTACTTCACTCCCACCCCTTCTACTAACGAAGTTTATCCGTCCTCCACACAGATCCAAGACCGCATACAGTCATAGTAGCCACAGTACGTTCCAAAAATATGTTCGCGTTTTCCAGTGACGAAAGAGCTTTCAATATTGAATCATTTTCGCACAGGTACTGTCGTCCATTTGCCTACGTCGTATCTCGGTTTCTCCCACCAGCTTTTATTCGCCAGCTAGTGGCTGGGCTGTCTTAGCTCTTTTCTGAGAACATTAATTTCTGTTAGGAATTGGACGTCTACGTAATATTATACAACTGTTTAAAATAACTTAAATAAAAGGGCTTTGTTAAGTAATTAATTTTCACGTCATTTCCCTCCTTTCTACGGCCCTACGACATAACCACTTGGACGGACAGCAGGTAGTATGTCTGAGTAATTTTATCTTTTCGGATCGGGCAGAAATGAAGATTGAATTTACAGTACGTCAGGTACTCTTTTATAGAGTAGGTACGGTATTATTTCAACATGAGTTACTAGTACGAAGAACGAAAGTGGTAATTGGAATTAAGTACAATAGTCTATAGTGCGATAATATGCACAAAAGAACTGAGCCTGTATCGAAATGAACGGCCATCATTTTCAAAAATGTGTTTAAATATCCATATTATGATTATTTTTCAATTTAACTTCATTCTCTATATTGTACGCTAATGTGCTGTAGACAGTATAATATACACTGCATAATACGTCCACATGGACAGCTCAATTCGTGAGTAAAAACACTCATTGCTAATACTGTACTGTATTTTGATTAAACAAAAACCTAATGAAAATGATTAAACTCAAAAGCGCAATATTTCCTAGTTTACGTAAATGGATGAACTACTTTCCTTCCCTCCTGTACCTAGTAAAGTGATTTGTTTATATATTACGCCAGTATCATCGAACACCAATCGTGGAAGGGGGAGCAAACGGCGTCGATCCAGAGGTATAGGCAAGTTAATATTAAAAATGTGAGTAAAAATAAAATGATGTCTCTGATGTTAAATACTTACAGAATATAAATATGGAGGCATATTAAATTTTATATATGATGAGAATGGTGACTTGCTTGCAGATTCTCATTAAATCTTGAACAGATGGAAAAACTATTTTGGGCAACTACTAAATGTACAGTTCCTCAAAAAAGGAATGAGACGGCTTTTGGTCGTCGAAAGTTAAAGTTCTGCAGCGCGGTCCACGCGATATCGACGTAGCCAGGAAGACATCTGGTCGTGCATGCGTACGCCTATTTTCATCCTACTCCAAAGTACAGGAGTGGCAAAAAAACCGGACCGACACTTGTAGCTGATTTCAGAGCCTTGTTCACTCCAGAGCGTCGGTGCATATTCCTTGGACATATAAATATAGATAGCTATGCTAATAACGATTTTTGATGTGCAACAGTATTGTTATTAAAACATCAGGGAATTTTGATTATGCCAGCATAAATTATCCTCACTAGTGAGATGCGGTCTTAATACAGTGTATTGGAAAGTGATATCATGCGGCCTTTAGTATAACAAACCAGCTGCGTGGCTGTTGTTCAACTGCGCAGGTGGTTTCGGGTCCAAGGAATATGCACCGACGCTCTGGAGTGAACAAGGCTCTGAAATCAACTACAAAGGTCGGTCCGGTTTTTTTTTGCTACTACTGTACACACGAGTGCAAAATGTTATCAGATGTCTGTGTATTTCTGATGTAGGTCTCTTTTTACTGATCATTTACTTTTGGTGAAAGTTTGAAATATACCGTGTAACACGAAACTCATTCGCCAAACATGCTAACGTTGCTCCACAGCGCAGCGTTGGATTAATAATATGCCTTAGATTATGCGTACTGATCTGCGTGTATTGTTGTGATGAAAATAACACATTTTTACAGCATTTAAGGTGTCTAATAGAAATTGTACTCTCTGCAGAAATTTCCAGAGGCGGGTAAATTTAGGCTCGAAAAGGAAACTTTTAAGGGTTGATAAGGAACATTTTACCCTATCATAGATAATAATCCAAGTTTTTCAGGTTGGTATCGAAACAAACGGTAGACAATCGCCGAAAGACAGTTGGCATGCAGTTAGTGTTATGTTTATATGTGATACGAGGACGTGGACAACTTTGATGAACACCAGTACGATTATTTAGTCCTGACAGTCGCCGACAATGTGCGCCTGGGTCAGGCGAGTCCATTAGGTTACGCCAAGGGATGTTCATGTTAGTCTGTCGCCTGCAGTCAGAGCGATCGAATGTCACGCATACGGTATAGCGTTGTGTTTCCAGTACGGGTAAGCTGTACTGGATTCCTTTACCGACCGCTCGCCCTTGTCTCTACTACGGAACTCTTCCCACTACTCCTACTACTTCCCTTCTTTCGCGTCGCTGAGCTGTCAGGACTAAATAATCGGTCTGTATTTCCAGCACGACGAAGCTTCTCCCCATTATGACAGATGTTCGTGTGTCCTTGGATCATTTTTTTTTTAACCTTAGTGTGGTAGGACGTAGTAAAGTCAATGAAATGCCACTACATTCATCCAATCTCCTCACTGAGTTCATTCTATCTATGGGGTGCGGTAAAAGCATGAGTGTATGGGAGGAAACCAGAAACCAAAAACTCTTGAATAGGTGAAGGACGTCTTCGAGTTTTTGGATAGGAATACTGAGCTGTGACTTCATGTGTGTCAGCGAGCGTGTTCCACACAGATCCCCACCACAGTCTAGTATATACAATCACGAAGCTTCAGTTGTGAGGTTGCTAGGAACAATAGACTGTGCCGGTACTATTTCGCATTGTCTGTAATGAGGCGATATTAGCGATCCTAGTGGTTAGCAACTATCTATGGATGAATATTTACTACGTATTGAGCTTCGTGACTGTATATACTAGATTGTGTCCCATCTATGTGTTAGTACAAAAAGAAAACGAGTGGAACACGAAAAGCAGAGAAATCAGTTTCATGATGAAGTGACTTTGCGCCACTCTGTATACCTATTTAATTTCATTCTGGGGAGTGGATCCAGATATCTTAATCCCTGATCTATAAGCAAGGGCTTCATGCAGCTTAAGGCAAAATTGTATGAACGAAGCTGAAATTTGAATTTAGTGGCAAGAGTTTTTCGTTGTTACGGTTTTGTGATGTAGGATCACGGCCGGTTCATGTTAAATATGGCATTTTATTCAGTTTGTCTGGTTCTGCAAATATTGACGTTATCCGAGGGAAGTAAACTAATTTTTGTGCCTATTTCCCAGAGGTGCTCGATGTTGAGTTGTCCGTCTCTTCAGTTTCCTGAAACTCGCTAACACAGCGGTCCTCAGGGAACGTGCGCGACGAATCTGAATTGCTGATTGCGAATGTTCACATACAGCTAAATTAATGCAATAACATCGTAGCTTTTCAGGGTTGTCTATTAAGCTGTTGTAGAGCGCTGTTACACAATTTTTAGCGTAGTTTCCTTCCACGACTGATGCTTTGGATTTTATGTAATGTAGATGATCTGACAAGTTTGCGAAAGAGGCGGGCAAATAATGATCTAAAAAACTGAAGGACAGAGCACTATGGAAAGAACTAGGAAAAGACATTTAAATAGTGAACATCATCAGTGTTAAAATATTGTGACAGCGACGTGAGAATCGAACTCACGACCAGCGTCCCGCATGAAAGCAGATCGCACAGGCTCCACGGAACATTGAGTGACGTCGCGCGGTGGAGAGAAGAGAGAGGGTGTATTACGTCACGCGACGAGTCCGCGCGCGCAGCTGCTTACGGAGGGAAGGGGGAACGGACCTTCCCGGCCCTTCCAGAAATGCGCCGATGTAGAGATATCGAGATAATTCTCTACACACCTGTAGAAGGTTCTCGCAACTATGATTTTGCTATAAAAGAGCAGGCGCCAGCGAACTAGAGAGACAGAGTTTTCAGTTATTCCGTCAGTGAGTAAGCCAGAGCAAGCAAGCCAGAGTTCGACTCGAGTGTGCGTCCGCATCTGCGTCAGCAGTTGGAGGGACCTGAGTTCGAGTGCAGTGGACCGCAGTTGGAGGGACCTGAGTTCGAGTGCAGTGGACCGTAGTTGGAGGGACCCGAGTTCGAGTACAGTGAACTGTCTCTGAAGGTCTGTGGTTCGAGATACCGTGAACTCGAGTGACTGAGATAGAAGAACTGTGAACTGAGAACTGGTAGTTCTGATTTGTAAATAGTGCTTTGTAAATATTAGTTGAGATTAACAGTTCATTGTTGTGCGTAATAGTCCAAGTCAATTGTCATTGTCGTCGGTGGAGTGCTATAACGAATACTGTGTGAGTGAAGATCCAATTGTTGACGAGAGCGTTTAAGGTGAATTGTAGAAAGGAATTATTGTTGTGACGAATAAATTACATTGTTGTTACAAATAAAATTCACAATATTGTAAATAGTAAAGTCAGTGCTTGTGAAATTGCTAGTTAAAATATTGTAAATAGTAATCTTATGGCCGGTTTCACCAAGCTTCAATATTAGTCAATCCAAATGAAACATTAACTAATGAACATTAAAATATTTAACAAGTCACTAAAATGCGAGCTGTTCACCACATTTAATGAACAGTAAGTAATGATTAATTACGGATAAATAATTGTGCCTAAACATGTTCCTTACACCTAAACAAGTACAGTATACTTCAGTTTAGCAATGTTTATAATATTATGCACTACTAATCGAAATAAAGATGCCTAAAATAGGTATGGAAGTACAGAAGTGGGTAGAGGAATTCTGGAGACAGCGTGTCTGTTGCAACATAATTTTGTGTATTACTCAGAATAAGCCTCACGTATAATTCATGCCAGTAACCGGTACACGAAGATAATTCAAATTTATGAAAATTTTAATGTTCTACACCTTTACCCTCAAATGCTTGAAACTGTCGCAAAGTTCTACAAATGTATGTCTCACAACAATCCTTATATTCTTCTCCAAGTAGTCAAGATCGTAAAAAGTTTCCAAAATTCAGGACCAAAAAACCTGTTTGTCATTAATATCTCAGTATTGCAGCATTAACAGTAAAGAAGCTCTTACTATTGTGTTCTTTAAATAAGGCTCAAAATTTGCTCGTAATATTGATTTCGGCAACTTCAAAGCGAAGAACTCTTGATATTCTAGAATTTTTATACGTTTATTGTATATTTATTAATATTTACATATATATGGGCAAAAAAAACTTGTTAATTTTGGTATAATGTGTCGGTTATTGATGTATATGAAACAGAAGAACGTAATAAGCCTTGAAAGTCTCAACGTTTAGAGAACAAGTAAGAGCGCAACTTTTAAAGGAGACTTTTATTTTACTGTAGGCCTATGTTTACGTCAATTGAAATCAGAATGACCTCGTTATATTGCACATAAAATTGTTTTTGTAATTCGGATTCAAATTGCTTACCTTTTCAACTCTCAGAGAGAAACAGACTGAAAGTGTAAAATGCAGTAACCTGCTTTACGAAGTTTTAAAGTTTACCTTCTCACCGAAATAAAAACTTTGCCCCTTTGATAGAGAGAGACCGGAGATTCGTTGTTGGAACCATTTTCCGTTTATAGCACATGCATCGAAGTTATAGCAACATCAATTTCCGTTCTTGAATAGAATTCTTACTCGCTGCTACTTTTATAGGCACAAATGCAAAGTCTTAAAGCATAACTTCCGATGGAAGTTACCTCGTAAACGTCTTTCCTATATCATTTTGCTATTGCTTATAAAAATCTGTATGTAATGTGAAAATGTCCCATTACTTAAATGGTTCCTCCTTTGAATCATTTCCCAAGCTAATAAATAAAGATTTCTTTCTTTCTTTGTCTCCACATTCTTCTAAGATTCTGACCTGTGTGCAGGTTGTTTTCCTTGAAAAGGATCAGCGCAACACTGGGTGTCCAACATAAGATATAAAGCCAACAACGAAAAAACTTTAATGCTCTAGTCCAGCCGTGGCGAAAATGCGACTCATGAGCACATTGTCGCTCGCAATGATAGCTGTGCATTTCCCTTGCTTCCTACCTACAACCCCTACCCTCTCACTCACTGGAGTCAAACTCCATTTCATTTGTATTTGTCTCTGACCTGCGAGTGGCGTATCGTCGCAATGTCTCTCTCGAAACCATGTACCTCTATAAAAACGAAAGTTTCAAGTAGGATGGGAGGACGAATTTTTTTGCTGCCAATATGATGAGAATATTAAATGTATGATTTGTTCACAAGTATTATTAGGAAAACGGTTGTATAACATAAAACGGCATTATAAGTTACTACATCTCACTGATGAAACAGTAAAAGGTTGTGTTGTTGTTATTATTATTATTATTATTATTATTATTATTATTATTATTATTATTATCGACATCTGTACGTCGATCCTTTTTCAGCAGATGTACGAATAATGCGGTTAGATCTTCAATTTAAAATCACAGATTTACAATGTGATGTTAAATGAAAGCCAGATGTAAGGACTTGACAAATGTTAAACTTCTCAAATCTTTGGCAAAAAATAAATATTCGAAGCTTCGTTCTTTCGCTTGCTCTGTTGAAGCCATGTTCGCTACAACTTACGTTTGTAAGAACCAAATTTAGATCACGACTGGCAGTAAGTGACATAATTCCTGATTTTGAAAATCTGTCACAGAGACATTCTGAAGACAATTAATTTCAGGTTGTAATAATGTGTCCTATGTTTTCTTGTTCATTTCTTTCTTCGTTACACGTACTAAACATTAGTTTGTAGCCTTGTACTGTATATAATTTTATTAAAGAGCTTGACGTAAGGAAAATGAAAAACAGTTATGTCAGACAGTTGCTTCACTTCCCCTTCGGGTGTCCGCCTCCCTCCATAGGTGCTATGCACGTTGCAGCTTACACAGTGGCTCGGCACACTATGGCATTTTCGCCACGGCTGCTCTAGTCGGAATGCGAACATAGACCTTACACTTCATGCAGAATTTAAAATTAATTTTAATCGTTATGTATGCCATGGCCGCCATTGAACATTTCCTGCATGCTTCTGTTTCTCCTATTCTTCTTCGTGTTTGTTTCTTACAAGTTCTTGACCCGTTTCTAAGTATATTGTACTTCATCCAAGACTCAGGAAATGAGGTCGAGTTTTCCCTCTCGATATCATTAATTTATAATGGAAGAAACTATAGGTGAGTTGTTTCATAACTCATGGATGCTTTCGAATTATTCACTGAGAATGTTGTTGTTTTTTCTGTTGAGAGCAGAATTAAAATATATACTTAAAAATCCAAGATTCTTTATATATCGGCTTAACATAGATTAATTTAATTTTTTCTTTGATTTCTGGTCGTTGTTCTTTCTATAAACAGAACTTACTGTTTGAAAGGTATCTTTTAATTACAACTTCTTTTGAACACACTGTTCGCTTTGAAAGTATAACAAGAACGAAATATTATTACCTATTCATCTTCTTGTAAAACATAAAACAAAACAAAGGAGAAAGATAAATAATTATTGCGAGTTGTTAAAGAAGATGTATTAACTTGTAGGCTAAGAACGCAATTCTCTTAACTCTGTCTTCTAATGCATTATTATGTAATGCAGGATGGTTCAGTTTTTTATTACTTGAGGGCCAATCAAAATATTTTATGAGCGGGCAAGGGCCACGACTTCAATTTAAAGTTATAACTGTCTATCATGTATTCTACATTTACACTAAAAGTCGTTCATGGAAACTTCAATTTACTCATTTTACACAAATTATAAATTGTTAAAAATGGATTAATAATATTACTCAACAAATGTTAAATGTTGTGTTTTATTTAACGACGCTCGCAACTTGCAGAGTTTATGTCAGCGTCGCCTCAACAAATCTGAACTTTCTTTCATTAACATTAATAAAATAGGCTGATCTTAACATCAGCTCATGCATTTTGACAAGACGCGATGCGCAGTAGGGGAACAACGTTTCTGTGGACGGGGTAGTAGTAGAAGGGAAGATCGGGCGTGTGTCTACTGAGTTCAAGGCAAAGGCTATCCCATTCCCCTATAATTCGTAAGTAGACTCATTCGATCTCGTGTGCAGCTCTGTAGGAAGAGTGGGGGCGTGTCTGGACATACTGCACGAGCTGTAATTTGCATGCGCTGAACACTAAAATGACAGTGAAAAGTTCGTAACACGTCATGTTTTTGTGTCTTAGATATTTACTTGATATATTGAAAAATCATTATTTTTTACCTATTAAAATTACTTCGTTCTCATTTTTTGTATGAAAGTTTCCAAGAGCAGCTTAGATATTTTAAAACTGATACATTAATAACTGACCACTTAAGTTATTAAGATTTATAAAAACCACTCTTCTCTTATGAGAACTGGAATCTTCCTTTTTTAAAAGGTGGCAATAATCGCCCATCATCGCTGGATCCCATTCTCCTTGATACCTTTGCTCTATGGCAGCAATTCCTTAGTGAAATCGCTCTCCCTGCTCATCACTTACAGTCCCCAAGTTCTCAGGAAAGATTTCCAAATGTGAATGTAAGAAGTGGATCTTTAGTGACATAAGGCAGCCTATATTTTTGTAGTTTCTTAGTAACGTCTCTATTAATTGGCGATAATTTTCTGCCTTGTGATTCCTTAAAATCCCTTTGACGACAGATGCAAAAGATTTCCATGCTGGTGATTCCTTAGGGTTAAGTCTTTTCTCAAAACTGCTGTCCTTCAATTTTAATATTATGCTCACCAGGAATATAACCTGGTCTGATAGGCCAGTTCTTCACCACATAATGTTGTGCTGTTGCTCGACTGTCCCACAAACATGGAAAACAACATAAATTAGTAAACCCTCCTTTTAATTCAAGCAACAAAGCTATTACTTTCAAATCCCTACAGATTGTCCAGCGATGTCCATTATAATTTACTGCATTCAATATTAGTGACATATTTTCTCAAGTTTCTTTCTGAATGAGCCACTGGAATGGAAGGTTGTGTATTGTTTGAAATATGGTTTTATAATTTTGTGAAAAATGGGCATGTTTATTAAATACTTGATCCAGACACGAAAAATGATAAATATAACTTTTCTCAAATTGGCTCGCTCACAGTTGTAATGAAATGAGTCTGGTGTCCAGCACCGAAAGTCTGTCATTGACACGATTGTTTGAGCTTTCCTCTGGAAACACTTATTTAAAATAGCGAGATGTTGTGACAAATGTGTCAAAAATGTATTTTTTTTTAAATTATTTTATTGGGTTATTTTACGACGCTGTATCAACATCTAGGTTATAATGAAGGTGATAATGCCGGTGAAATGAGTCCGGGGTCCAGCACCGAAAGTTACCCAGCATTTGCTCATATTAGGTTGAGGGACAACCCCGGAAAAACCTCAACCAGGTAACTTGACCCGACCGTGATTCGAACACGGGCCACCTGGTTTCGCGACCAGACGCTCTGACCGTTACTCCACAGGTGTGGACGTCAAAAATGTAAGGTCGCAGATCGATTCAGGTGACGACATTCCTTATATCACAGTCTCCTAAGGGATACAAATAGTTTAGGATATTATAACAAACTACTTGTTATTACATTTCAATAAAAACCAAGAGCTTATGGGTTAAGCCTACACCTCTACACTGCATATGGTGAGATTTGTTAAAATGTCTTTTAATATTAAAGTGAGAAACATAATTGAATTGCGTCGAGCAGATCAAACATCTGATTTCATCGTTATCAACGACAAAAAAAAAATAGTCGTCCTCCCAGTCACTATGAAACATGCGACGTCGGTTTGAAGAATCATACGACTACCTCCGCCACTGATGTCTTTGCATTGCATTGGGACGGGCGGCTTTCGAGCGTTGTTATGGAAAGGTCAAGAAAGGGGAAAGTATGCGTGACTCTTTGCAGTCACAGTATCGCTTCCCTGATATACACATATATACACATATACCACCCCAGTTCATCAATTATTATTAACTCTCTAACCCATTTCTTCTTCTTCTTCTTCTTCTTCTTCTTCCATTTTTGCTAATCCTTATCCTAAATCCATATCCCAATGTCTTGTGTTTAAAAATTTATGTGCTAAGTATGTTCTCACTTAAATATTCGTAATCTCATAAACAAGATACATTCTTGCGAGACTTTTAAAACGTATGTTTTACTCATCTTTGATTACCTCAAAATTAAAACATTGTGCTTTGACAATTTTGGCATATTGTCTAAAGTGTCGTTACTTTTCCACACTTGATAGACGAAATGAATAAAGGCCCATTCACTATGAAAATTAAACAACCGTAACATAAACACAGAACTTTGCGGCCAGGCTACCAAATAGGATCATTCACAATGATTCACATAAACACTGACATTAACATTACCGTTAGACGTTAACATGGAAGTTTGCAAACTCCAAACTTTCATGCTTATGCTTACGTGATTTGCAAACAGAACACAATCATGGAGCGCTGAAGTATACGACAGAATATGAGGAAATGGTATCGTTGGTATGTTTCCATGGTTACCAAGTATATTTGCGATTATGTTTATGTTCCTATCGTGAATGATGGTATGACTTCTTGATTTTACCGTAACGTTTATATTCTTAAGTTAACGCTTACGTTATGTTTAATTTTCATTGTGAATGAGCCTTAACAGGACGGCGTGGTAAACAGGATAGAAACAGCGTCGCGGTGTTACGGATGCTGAAAACGTGTAGGCCTATTTACTGGCGGAACGCCGAAATGACAGTTTCCAATAATTACAATACTTTACCCCGTACTTTATATAATGGGCAAATAAAGAAATAATCGTTTAGTTTGAGAAAGTTAACTCCTTCGCTTTTTTCTTAGTCTACCCTGGATAACTTGCCTTGCTGTGCGTCCCTCTCGCTCCGGCAGCAGACTTAATCAACTGCGCCGACCATTCATTTCAATGTAGTGCAGGGGGGAGGCGTTCAACTTCGATATTGGGTCGTGTGTTCTGATTAAAGTTCAGGTGTGTTGAGAAGTCTGGATGAGGGACATCGTGAAACGAATATCCGGATTTCGACCCCCTACACCGACTGATAACATTCAAATCACAAGGCTGTATGTTAATAGCGAGAGTCGCCCTCATTGAACCAACAACTTGAAAGGGGGGAGAAAGATTATACTATTCCTATTCAAGAGCTGGAAATAGTGTATAAATCTACTTAAAATCTCTCTAAATTTCATCATTATTTATTTATTTATTTATTTATTTATTTATTTATTTATTTAAATCCACCACCAACAGAAGCAGGCTTCCAATTACAGGTGGTTTACACAGATACATACACAAAATACATAATAAGAAAAAAACAAAACAAACAACACAAACGAAAGAATAACAATACATAACGGTAATAGATGCTAGAATATAATATTGCAGTTAATATAGTGCCAAATGTCAATATAATGATGCAAAATTATTTAAAAACTAGAGTAAAAACATTATAATACACTTCTTCATAATTTAAATTTCGAAGGAAATACAATTTTTTTCATATTTTATTAAATTTTTCAACTGTTAAACTGAAATATAATTGAGAAAAACAGTTTAAAGACAGAGAGTTGTAAGTATTACACAGAACAAACAATGGAGAGTTCTTGAAGAAAACAGTTCTAGGAATGGGAATAACAAAAGGTTGCCTATGACGTAATTCTGATTTTTTTTTTTACATTTAACTGAAGGAATCTAAGAAAATCACTGTTATTCAATATACCGTTAACAGCCTTATAGAGTAAAATTTGACTATTAATCGGCGAGATTTTAAAGTTTTATAATTAAATTAAAAAAGTAACTCATTATATGAAATTTGCTTGTCATAAGACGACACGTGATGTTTTTTAAAATATAAATAACGTAAAAATCTTTTCCGTATCCTTTCTATTTGCATCTGATGGGACTGGAACTGAGGTGACCATATTACAGACGCATACTCTAGCTTACTCCTAACTAGAGGTTTATATAGAGTATCAATAGTATTTATATGTTTTAATTCTTTTGTATTTCTGATTATAAATCCTAATTTTCTATATGCATCAATTACCACGTGATTTAAGTGCATTTTAAAACAGTATTTTTAGATTATGTCAACGCATTTAATGAAGTAAACAAATGTTTTTGGCATATAGAGTAAGTTTACAACTATTATAATGGACTCACCTCACAGACCCTGTGAAGAATGCAATAGGAATGCATCAACTGTTACTCCAAAACTGTCCACACCTGTGGAGTAACGGTCAGCGCGTCTGGCCGCGAAACCAGGTGGCCCGGGTTTGAATCCCGGTCGGGGCAAGTTACCTGGTTGAGGTTTTTTCCGGGGTTTTTCCTCAACCCAATACGAGCAAATGCTGGGTAACTTTCGGTGCTGGACCCCGGACTCATTTCATCGGCATTATCACCTTCATTTCATTCAGACGCTAAATAACCTAGATGTTGATACAGCGTCGTAAAATAACCCAATAAAAAAAACTCCAAAAATACTTGAAACGACGCCCCTATTCACCAGCTTCCCAACTGATAACGTCCACATTACAGTGTTCATAAAAACATTAACGAATCACTGTACCTGTATTAATTCCTGCGGTAGTTTTCAAACAGAAAAATAAATTTCAAATTATATTTATTAATTAGTATGATGTTCTTCAGCTAGGTGTAATTCGTAAATTGACTCTTTAACTGCAGTTCTCTTTGTCTCAAATTTTAGCGGATTTGTCACAATCCCCGTTTTCTTTAGGATAAAGTTTAGTTTTCCGCATACATTTTTGACGAGGTATCTGGATATCCCAAAAACAGACAACAAGGTTTTAGCACATACACTACTTGTATTGGCCCTTGTTTAGTTTTGATGAGAAATTGTTTGGTACGTTGCTCGAGATGTTTTCTGTGGAACGCTCTGAGAAGTGTACTTCAAAATATAACAATCTTGATCCGCTTTGTTACAATTTGCATAAAAAATAGTGATAGAAGCCTGAATATCCTGCAACCCTAGAGTTCCACACTTGAATGTCTTTGTTTTGTGTCCGTACTGCACCAGTGATTTCGAATAAGGTTTCACTTCTGTACTTCTTGATATTGACAATAATTCAATCACAAATAGTTGGAAAGGAAAAGTCCAGATGTTCACAATGTTGCATGAACAACAAGTACAAGAAAAGAAAGTTTGGTCACAAAATTATTTGCATGGAAAAGGGAAGTTCTGCTGTGCGTAGAGTTGAAAAGGAAGAGTTTTGCAGCAGCACTCATATTTCACAGCAAAGATGTTATAGGAAAGAGATGGTATTGATTGACACAAATTGTCGTCGTTTCTAGGTGCATGTGTACCAACATTAACATAATCATAAGAAAACTATTTTTTATTCGTTTGTGGAAAAGGACAGTTTTGCAAATTACTTGCTCAACTCTATTTCCCTGGTTAAGAGATCGCAAGGGATAAACACCCAGATCCCTTCATAGGTGGATAACAAAATGACTTTAATAAAAGTTATTGTAATATACATATTGATATATATATATATATATATATATATATATATATGATATTTATTATAGTTCACAGACAAAAAATACGTACATATAATCATTGAAACCTTACATTACATACTTTATAATTTACATATAGATATACAATTTTTAATATAATTTCTAAACTTAACTATTTAATATAATATGTTTTATCTTGCACTTGCGACTAGTTTTGTGCAAGACTCAACTCATTTTAGTATGTTGATGCAATTAATCTTTGTTCACTTGCCTAAGATGTACTTCACGTTTCAATCTGCAATGTGCAGCTATCATATATAAATCTTCCATTATTCTAGTATATTTAAAACTTTTGAATATATATGTTTTATTTTATTTATTGATAGTATTATTCAAAAACTAAACCTTTTTCCTTATCCAATTTTTTCCATTCAATTCTAGCTATTTTATTTATTTTTTCCATTCTAATTTTTTTTTCCAAAAAAGATATAGACCTATTTGCCTTTGTAACTTTATGTTATTGTTATTCACAAGTTTTCTTATAGCTATTTCTTTATTAATTTGTAGGAACTTTTCATTTATAAATTTCATCCGTATTTCTTTTATATATTGACATTCAAAAGCAAAATGAATGTCATCTTCTCTATGTCCACATAATGGGCACGTGCCTTGAGGTATATTACCTCTATTATTTCTTAATAAAAGTTACAATTCACTATCAATAATGGCAGTGTGGACTCGGGACTTATTTTGCTGGCATTATCACCATCTCATTCAGATGCTAGATAACCACAGCTATAGGTAAAACGTTGTAAAATATTCAATTAAAAGTAATGACAATGACTATTGCACTTTTACTACGTCACACTACTTTTGACCAATAAAACAGTACGAAAGGACGTCTTTCAATCAATCATGGCTGCTTATCGCACAATTTTATCGCGTCCCTAGCATTTGTTTCTTTGTTTGCCAACATTTCAAACTGCACTGGTCTGGACGTCAAAAAAACAAAAAATTACAAACCACTCTAGTCGATGCACAGCACTTTCAAATATGACTCACATTGGCATTCAAGAACAAGAATTAATAAACATAACTGGTCCTAGCTATGCATCTTCCCTGAAACCCTATTTACAAATAAATGAAGAGCACCATTCGGAAATCCTGAATAAGTTGAGAGATACACCATGTACATCACCGAGTTCACTTCTTTTACGCACACGTCCAATATAACATCAACTGAACCACCAACCACTAAAACATTCAAATTTGAAAATTGTACCTACTTTCAATAATTGTTTCTTTTAAAATTATTCATATTTATTTTTTATTTTATCATCGTTAATTAAAATGTTTCTTGTTTATTTCATCATCCCTAATTAAAACTTTTCTAACACTCGTTTATATTATTTAGGTTACGTTATAGCTTCTGCTATATGATATTATGAATATTCACGTATCAGAGATTGTTTAATACTAAGATTTATTGAAAATCATCTGTCAAGGTTTTTAATACTAAGATTTATTGAAAATCATCTGTCAAGTGACGTTGATTACTGGGATCGGGATAATTGAAGTGGAATGCAACTGTTTTAATAAAAATGAAACTGATTCAACAAAGCCTTCTTGACCAGTAACCGTCCACAGGGTTCAATGAAGATTCCATAGATGGCACAACTGATAAGAAAACAGCTATTCGTAACACACTATTGCCATAATTATACTAGCGTAATATTTATATTGTTGAGATGGTACAAATTTGAAGACTGCTTTGTATTTTCGTAAGTCAATATTTTATTGCATTGGAGTACTTCGTTACTTCTAATCTTTATATACTTTCTTCTAATGGTGTAATAGTCAATTAAATCCCACTCGAGTTTTGATTTTCTCTAGATAAATAAAAACCTCTAGTGAGATTACTGTTGATAATCCATTGCCTATTATATTTTTTTGCCGATAATAAGTAATTTATGATATGAATTACGGGTGCCCTTTATGCTGCTCCCAAATTTTGATGCGAGTGAGACATGGCTGATAAATTTTACCTAGAACCTTCTCATTCAGGGACTTTTTTGTTTTACGTGCCGTAACTTTACGATATGCGATAGAGAAGTCGTGATATGGATTTTATTCCCCTTAAAAATCCTGCTGGTGTAATGGTAAGCATTGGTAACCAATAGAAGACTTCACGGACTTTATTGTGGGCAATTAAGACTGTTGTTTTCATGTCAGTAGTTAAATCTAGCACTTGAGAGAACCTTCAGCGTCCATTGAGTTGTGCTACAATAAATATTTGAAAGTACACAAAGCTGGCCAGTTTCGGCGACGATGTGAATTCTGCTGTGTCTCGCAGACTGGAACAAAATTTGACGACCCCAGACACTGGAACTGCTCACCGGCACATTTCCGCGATTTCCTCTCACAAATCAATCTCCGGCCACGATTCGGTGCAGCAAGTCGGGAAGTCAGCCCCTGGGCCTCGCTGAAGCGGCAACAAGTGCGACGCGCGTACTCCGCAGAATTTCGACTTCACATCTGTATTAAAACGCCCTCCTAGGGTAATAAATAATCATTGCAGGTCTCGGCATAGCGCAGATAGAAAGAGCATTCAGCTCGCAAAGCTGAGAGGTCCTGGGCTTGATTCCCGGTGCCGGAACTAATTTTTCTCCAATAGCCTAATGGGTATCTACATGTTGACTACATATTAGTTACTTACTGTATTATTAGTTAACTTATTCGAACGTATCTGCTAGCTTTATTCATACCTATTGTTTGTTGTTTAGTCAACTGTCCGAAGACAGGTCTGAACTTCACAAATGATACCAAAAAGCACCACTTATGAGGCAACTAGGCAAGGAGATAATGGGGAAGGGTGGCCAGTTCCTTTCCCCCTCCATTGTATACATCGTTGATTAGCTACAGGCATGGTTACAAGAAAACGGTAGGGGAAGTGTCTGGTGCCCTCAACCACTCTAATACATAGCAAAGCAACGCTTGAGACGACGTAGTTATCAGTGGCGGAACTTTGGCTATAGGTTTAACATACACAATTTTTATTTCAAGGACATAAGTAAAAATAACTTCAGGACAACAAATAATAATTTAATCTTTCCAACTCAGACAGATGGTGTCTCATTTAGATAACAAGGTAGGCCTAAATAACGAAAATAAACTGTTTTTTTTTCTGTCGTGAGCAACTGTTTCAAATTGTATAACTTAAATCTGTTTGCAAAATAACTTAATCTTCCTGACACTCACTGGAACACAGACGCCACTTTTTCATATTTATAAGTTTTTTTTATGGTTAGGTTCATATGTTGATAAGGGAAGACGGAGAAGACAAACAAGATGAAAATATGACAACAATGTACGTGTATCATTTTTAATGTGGTTCATTTGAGAAAAGGCAGATATAGGTTGTGCCAAAAACTGACAACACTCGCGCTACGAAGTAACATGACTTCAGATATGTGGCAAATATTTATACAAGTCCCATCCTTCTCTACCGGAACAAATTAAAGAGTTATTATTCTGCAACTCAGTTGATTCGTTTTGCAAATCATAATCAGCTTCGGATACTTGGAACTTGAAAGGATTACAAATAAAGGCACAATTCTGCTTGTATTGGCTGCAATTGTGAAAACTGTTTTTCAAAAGAGTGAAGCAGTTCCTTTAGAACACTTGGATAGTGAGTATTGTGATTAACTTCAACCTGGTCCACACCTGTGGAGTAACGGCTAGCGCGTCTGGCCGCGAAAGCAGGTGGCCCGGGTTCGATTCCCGGTTGGGGCAAGTTACCTGGTTGAGGTTTTTTCTGGGGTTTTACCTCAACCCAATATGAGAAAATGCTGGGTAACTTTCCGTGTTGGACCCCGGACTCATTTCACCGGCATTATCACCTTCATCTCATTCAGACGCTAAATAACCTAGATGTTGGTAAAGCGTCGTAAAATAACCTACTAAAAGAACTTAAACTGATGCGCACGACGAAAAGTAAGAAAAATCACGATTTTGTAATTGTTCTTCTCACATTTTTATTCTTGGCACAGTTGTGTATGCTGTCATTCAAAGTAACGATATTTTTGTCTTTTCCTTGCATACCTATGTTTAAGTCATCAAGATGTGAATATAAATCTGTCATAAAAGCCAAATCGGCTATCCACTTCTTTCCTGTTAGTTGAGGAATGATTGTTCCCTGAAAAAAGTGAAAGCTATAATTTATTTTATACATAGTTAAACAATTTTAATATAATTCGTTGAAAGAAATTTATAACTCCCGTTTTCTAAAAAAAGTATCAATGTTATCACGAAGGAGAAAGAATCGCTGTAACATTAATAATGTTAAGATATAATAAATTACTACAGATAATATGAACTATACTAACCAGACAAAACGTGACTTCCATAATTACGATCATGCAGTCTAAAATGCTTTTTAATGTTAAAACTAGAGAACGATTTTATTAATGCCTTACATATTAGACATCTGTCCTCATACACTCCTTCCTGTACACAAAAATATTGGACTTCCCACTCATTATGGAAATTGTGCCGAGATGGACTTGCCATGATGAATCCGGCACTGAATGTTTATGATGTTCTCCTACTGTCCGGTACAAACAACTGCACTGGCTGCGCTGCGAAGGGGTGGGAGAAAAGGAGGAGTGGTGTTTGTGACTCAATCGCGTCAACAGTGAGCATCCCTGAATTACACTAATCAGACTTCAGATGCATACAAACAATTGTTCTTCCTCTGACACGTAATCTTTACCGACCATGGTCTACATCACAGGATATGAAATACCATATTGGAACAGCCTGTACTGAAATTTGTCATGAAATATGTTCATCATGTGCAACGATCTTTGCGTGAAAATACTGGAGCCTTTTATTGTAGCTAGTGACCATAATTTTGAACAAAACTATGCACGTAAACATACGGCCGAGGTAGGCAGTAATCTACGGTACATACCCTAATAGTGACAATGAAATGGAGTGACCTGGCACAGCTGACGATCAATTTCAACCGGCGCTATGCCCTGTGCATTCAAAAACTTTATCACTGACCGCACTTCACAGGCGGTTGGAGCTGGAATAGGAACGTCCATCTTCAACCAATGCAACGAAGCTACTGAGAGCACTCGGGAAGTTCCGCTAGTGCATGTGTCATGCCAGGACATTACTCTATCACGTACACGCAGTCGCTTCGCGCAGCATATAGTTGTAGGAGAGAGAGAAAGTTACTTTATGGACGCGCCTCGTATGAGACCCTCTTTAAATTTTCAATTTTCTGAAAACTGACATCAATAGCACATATCTTTTAGAAAATATTCACAGTGATGATTTTAAGTGATTCGTGCGATAAATCTGTTTCAGAAAATATTCAAGAAACATCCAACATTTCCTCTAATTGAACAGAATTTTTTTCTCGCAATAGCCCTTTCTTATACTTGGAGCAGCTCTAACAGTGCACCTGTTTAGAAGTAGGCCTACTTGATTCGTGTTTTCCCTCACAATAACCAACCTTTATTCTACTTAGAGCAGTTCTATCTATATACAGTATCTGTTATCGAATAATTTATTTTCCCTATAACAATGGCCACCCCTAGCCACCGGCGTAACTGAGTCGGCTGAGACGCTTGGCTTTTGATCCGAAGTTGCGGTCAGGCGTGGGTTCTTTTTCCGTTTGGGTTGATTACATGGTTTCATTTTTTTTCTGAGGTTTTCCCCAACCGTAAGGCAAATGTCGAATCCTCGTCCTCATTTGGCCGAATACTATCTCGCTATCATCAATCCTAACGACGCTAAATAACCTAGTAGTTGATAAAGCGTCGTTAAATAACCAGCTAAAATATAGCCACCCTTCGTTTTACAATAGGAAGACTTGTCAGTTAAACAGAAACAAATGAATAATATATATATTTGCACAAAAATGAGTTAATCAATAAGAAAATCTAGTATGGAAAGCAATATGCAAGTTCGGACTTATCGCCTCTTATGACATGGACTGCAAAGGTTGATATCCTGCCTGTTCGTGATGGAATTTGTGGTGGCCAAACCAGACGTTACAGAGAGGTTTTCTCTAATTACACCAGTTCTTTATTCCACAAACACTCTCCGCATTCCATTAATTATTTAATCTATTACCCTCAATAGTTAAAATAGTCTGGGGTGAGATAGTGGGAGTGATGCGGGTTTTCGATGCTGTTATAGAATTTAGGAGCTTGGGGATCAGGCGCTGTGGTTTATGAGGTCTCGTCAGGGAATGGAACCTGGCTCTGTCAGGACTGAGGTAGAATGGTCCGTCTGTCACGGTCGGATTCACGAAAGCCACCCGAGCCATCTGTAGTACTGTAACAATAATCGAATACAAAGTGTACAATTGTCCAACATATATTCCTAAGTGCATGGATCCGTTTCGGATCCCGCACTGGAGAGGCTAACCAGAATAGGCTCATCTGTTTCCTCGAGTTAATCCATATTTTCTGATTACTGGATGACATCGGTACGCCACCGACACTCTCGTATATGTTGAAAGGTCACATCTGGTTTTCCTGAGCTGTTAATCGTCATAACTAGTTTATTGCCCAATTTATATCTAGTTAGAAGGGACGAACGACGTGAGAATATAGTGATGTTATTAGTCTGTCGTTTCTAAATTCGCGTCGTCACAGATACTGAGACACTTCTCGACACGTCATTTCTGAACAATGAGCTACAAAGTTACACGATTCTTCGATGATTTGCTTAAAATGGAAATGAGGACAGGGAGGCAACTGTATGTGTAGGTATTGTTTTATAGTTATAGGCAAAGATTACGATGTAAATTAAGGTATTTATACCGAAACGGCATTACAACTTGTACAAAATTACATGCTGTATATGATTGTGTGGAGGGATTCAAATAGCAGTGAACTATATATTTATTTATATTTTTGTGACGTTTATTAACACATGCTTTAACATCTGACGTCATATCGCGTGTTTAAGATCTTAGGATATATCAGTAGGCCATTTTTACTATTATTGAGTTCCTGTTATATTATGTGTTGTAGATGGCTTGTGTTCATGTAAATTATTTCAGCTTTTTTATTAATGTTTATGATATTGTTGACTGAATCGATGACAAATCATGGTATTTAAATTTCCAATCCGACATTGTAGTACTATTGGCGGCGTGAATGGCTCGTGTTGTTCTGGAAGACGCCGCGACCTCCATGAAATAAGTCCCATGAAAAGTGGCATAGGCATTATTGCTTCGAGCCGACATACCATACTACTGTATATGGCATAATGGCGGACTGCATAACAGTTTTCAATATAATAAAGTTTTATTAACAAATTGTACCAGAATTCTTAAACCATAATGCTAGATAAAATCTGAATAGGGACTAGAAAAATTCGTGTTTTCTTAATGTAGGTGTATTCATTCGTATTACGCATAGATGCCACTCTTGTATTACCCGTCCGTTGTAAATTGACCGGTGTTGATTCCAAGAACTACCAGAGTGCGTCATCCCCTTCCACGAATGCTTTCACCACCTCAATGTCCCGCGCTCCATAATCGCCAACGATGTCTTTTATATGACAGTGGCGACATGAGCGCTCAGCGATCATGTAACATGGGACGTGTCTATTTCATGTGCTTCCGGATGGCAAGCTTTGAAGATGGGGAATGAGCGAATATTGTTGCGTGACTTGAATAATTATGCAACGATGTGTAAAATATTCGCTATGGAATAAAATAAATTACACAGAAAGCCCTTTATTTACTCCATATTTTACATATTTGTTTCTACGGGCTGTATTTTATAGGTACTGAGTTATTGGCATTTAACGATGTTACTCGTCAGCGTGACTTGCATTTTGTGTCTAGCGCTGGCTCGTAGATAAACGTTACTGTGTCTCATGTTTACTTACTTCACTTGCGTGATTCGAATTCCGCATATTGCGGGTAGATGGCGGGACTGTGACTCATTTTCAATTTGTACACCACTTCGGCGGGCCACACTGTTCATAATGTGTATTCGTGAAGAGTTACGTCATATACTAGGGTGAATGTTGGTATAAGTGTCCGTGTAAGTGTTATGTATGGTATGAGTGATGATGATGATGGTGAGGGATAAGGGGAAACCCGATGCTGGCACGTAGCCTATTCCTGTAGAATAGCTCCAAGTGAGTAGCCAGGCTTAACGTTCCCATCCGACGGACAAATCACTATCCGAAATTTACTAGTTCGGTTCCATGGTCAAAATATACAGGGTGTTTAAAAATACGGGGCATAATTTCAGGTATGCATTTCCCATATGTAGACAATCAAAATAGTTCATTACAACATGTGTCCGGAAATGCTTCATTCCCGAGTTATGGCCTTCACAACATTGAAATTCACCGGAACGTTTTTCTTTCCGCAGGTCGTTGTCATTACAGAAGATGTTCAAAATGTCCACCTCCTGCTTGAATACAGATCTCACATCGATCTCTCATTGACCTGCGAACACGATCCCAAACTCCAGGAGTATTGCGTATGTCCTCAGAACATGCCACAATTCGATTCCGAAGGGATTCCAAATCAGGCACCGGAGACGAATAAACCAATGATTTTAAATGGCCCCACAAGTAGAAATCGAGAGGGTTCAGATCAGGTGAGAGTGGAGGCCAAGCAATTGGGCCACCTCTACCTATCCATCGATCAGGAATCCTTCGATCCAAGTACCGGCGAGCCGTACGACTGAAGTGTGCAGGAGCGCCATCATGCAAGAAGTGAATGTGTTGACGATTGATCAGTGGAGTGTCTTCTAAAACATGAGGTATGGTGTTTTCCAGGAAGTTTGTGTACGCTTGCCCCGTAAGTCTGTTTACAAGTACATGGGGTCCAACTAATCGATCACAAATGATGCCGGCCCACATGTTGAGGGAGAACCGCACCTGGTGATGAGATGGAACAGTTGCACGTGGGTTTTCATACGCCATACATGCTGATTGTGGAAATGTGTTATGCCATCTCGTGTGAATTGTGCTTCATCTGTAAATAATACTAAGGCAGGAAAGTTCGGATTTACACCACACTGCTGCAAGAACCACTGACAGAACCTAACTCGTGCAGGGTAATCTGCTGGTGACAGGGTCTGTACACGTTGGAAATGATAAGGATACAATTGATACTCTTTCAACAGTCTCCAGACAGTCGTATGAGGAACATTGACTTGCAACGCTACCCTTCGTGTGCTGATAGAAGGATTCATGTTCACAGCCTCCAGAATCTCCTCCTGTACTTCTGGAGTTGTAGATCTTGGTCGTCCCCTTCCCAAACCAGGAGAGTTAAATTTTCCATACTCGCACAGACGGTAATGGAGACGTACAAATATCTTCCGATCTGGACATTGTCGCTGTGGGTACCCCTCCTGGTACAAACGACGAGCCAGCGCAGTATTGCCGTCCGCCTTACCGTACATGAAGTGTATCTCTGCCAGCTCTTGATTTGAATACATGTCGCACAGTCTAACGCCTACACAACACTGAATGTAACCTTCGCCTCGGAATGAACTGTCAGAGTGCCCTCTTAATGTCTCCTTTGACGGCAACGACCTGCGGAAAGAAAAACGTTCCGGTGAATTTCAATGTTGTGAAGGCCATAACTCTGAAATAAAGCATTTCCGGACACATGTTGTAATGAACTATTTTGATTATCTACATGTGGGAAATACATACCTGAAATTATGCCCCGTATTTTTGAAACACCCTGTATACTAGTTCTGTCCGAAGCAAGAAGTAAACAATATTAATTCGGTCCCGGGTTAATAAGGTAATAGTACTAATTCGGTCCCGGATCGAAATTAGAGGAGTTCTGGTTGGAAATCAACATTTTCCTTCCCATTCTATGGAGGCTTAGGCCTGTCAATAAGGCAGGATCGGGTAAATTCGTGAGTCGAGACATCAAACTACAAAATTGCCTGTCCCTTCCTTAAAACATAGTTAAAAATGTTGTCATGTACAATGTACACTTAGCGGCAAAAAGAATGGGCCGACTCTTGGTCGATAGAAATGCTAAGTTCTATCGCGCGGTTCACTCGTGTAAACTTAACCCACTGCTGTGGTATCTCTTCATGAAAATCGTCCGTCTATAATGTAGTAAACCTAAACCTTACGAGGAGTGTGTGGCCCAGTGGTAAGTAGTCTGACATCCGTACCAGAGTTTGTGAGTTCGCCTCCCGGTACGGTAAAATTATAATTTTTTTTTATTTTAACTTTTACTTAATTTATTAGTTGAAATGTGAAATGGCACTTGTTAACAAACTTCGTTATGCCTGCCTTGTAAAAATATTATTGCCCATCACCTGTGGGCTATTAATAGGTGAGACCTGGCCTGTAAAAACAGAAATACTTGTTTCACATCCTAAAAAATCCGACGCATATCAAACACAAATAAATAATTAAATTAACAAAACAAACAATTTTTTAATACATTAACAAAACAAGGCCTGTGGTGGAGACTAGTATCTCGTCCACAAACCACCTGCGTCAACAACTGCCCTCATTCTGCGCAGCATGGAGTCCACAAGATTATGGAACAGGTCTAAATTCTTGGCCAAATCCTGCCACGCATCTAGAACTCTGTCCCACAATTCCTCAGGTGTCCGAACGGGTGGGTGTTCTGCCCAATTAGAGCGTAGGATCCTTTTGACTGCAGCCCACAAATTTTGAATCGGATTCATATCTGGTGAATTTGGAGGCCAGTCGACTGGATCGACATCACGCCTCCTCGTAAACCATCTTTGAATCTGGTTGGCGGTGTGTATCGGATGATTATCCTGCTGGAAGAAAAGTGTTCCTTCTGGATATCGTTTTCGGGCGGAAGGGATCATTACATTTGTTAATATGTGTTCGTAGACTTCTGCCGTAAACCACCCGTGGATGCGTTCCAGAAGTCCTGCCCCATCGTATGACATCAACCCCCAACACGCGACCCTCACGCAACCTGACTTGTTAATTCGTCTCACGAAGCGTTCATCGTATCGGTGGCCATTCATACAATAAATTAGGGCAGTACTACCGTTGCTATTGGAGACAATTACCTCGCGGAGAAAATGACATTTCTCCAATCGAAGTCCTGTCAGAGAGTAGCATACGCAGAATAACCTATACGAACCAGGGCAATGCGTTATTGTTTCTGTGCCATCTTCAAGCGTAATGACGAGAAAGAACGTTTTACTAACAGATAGCAGTATTGCTTGAAAGAGAGGGGGAGATTTATTATTTATTAGAGTTTGGGCATATTCTAATGGATATTGCCACATAATTATAGCTTTGCGAGACACATATGATGGAAAATTTGTAATTAAAAAAAGAAGATTTGGGGAGATTCGAACCTTGAGCTACTACTATCAACTTGTTCAATAGACCAATGCCGTTACGACTTACGCTACAGTGACTGTTAATATTAGCTCGGCATAATACGTGGTTTTCCTGTTCATATTCGCTCCGGTTGATTTTGTATTTATCAATTTTATTATTATTATTTCACTCTTCAAGGGCCCTGATGTATCTAGAATCAACCCGCCATTCGATTTTTATTACATATTTTAGACTCTTAAACAAAATACAGCAAATTTAAATGGTTTAATTATGTGTTACCGCGTGAACTATGGCTTTGACGAGACGAGCATGCGTAATGTTATGTCTCTGGAACTTAGAAATTGTCGGCCGGCCCATTCTTTTTGCCGCTAAGTGTACAATATGAACCTTAGTCAAAACTTCTTACACTTGACAGTTCTCAGTGATGCTAGGAGCTATGTTTTTGGGAGAAATTTATAGGACAGTGTTTTATAGGCCTATATTGGAGTGTGTTTATTTATTTAGATACAAATTCTGTCAATTTGTCTCTAATATATTTTTATTTCTTTAATTGGGATGGTCTTCTTTTTGTTGCTGGACTTCTAATTTGTACACAAGTGTCAATTTGAATTCGTATTAGAATGTCTATTAATTGAAAGATGTTAGATGATTCACAACAGTTTGTCGTTTTTTGTCGTAGCTACAAATTCAAAGTATGTTTACCAGTGACTGAATTGACAGGTATGACCGCGCCTAATTATGAAAAGAAGTTCGAATAAGTATCACTACCAACATAAAAACACGCCAGTATCGATATCATACCATCATAAAAAAGTAAGATTCCAAACGACAGCTAGTTCATAATATATACTTAACAGCCTCTTTGATAAATATGTAACTTGTCCATACCTGCATAGGCTAGTTCGGATCGAATTAGTATTGTATATTTCAGGTGTGTATCTGATGGGATCGAACTAGTATGCACCCTCACTCTCAATAGGGCAAACGTTAAGCAGCACTGTTTTAATAAAGGTATTAGGGAATTAAATATGAAAATGCATTTCGATAAGTTTCCTTACTCGTTGAAGTATTCGTTCTTATCATTCTTTCCTTTTTTCTCATCTTTCTTCATCGAACTGTTTTATTTAACATCACGAAACATGTGAGTCGATATCTCATTTCAGTGTTGACATTTTAATTCTTTTGTGGAATTACGCTAATTTCTCTCAGTTTTCTATAATTTTTTTAACAAGTTCAAGACCTCCTTGTATGTTTCGTCTATTTTTTGGTATCATTATTCTTGCGGAAGCCCAATCATACAGAATTAGATCCTCTCCCATATCCCTCATATTGTGTGAATTGTTCTTGCTCTTGTATTATTCTTGCTGTTGTATTATTCTAGTCTAGCGTGGGTTTATCCACACACTGGACAATCAAATTTCTCTTTATATTTCCACTTCGTATTCTACTTCCTACTTTCAAAAATAATTAATAACTTATTAATCCGTATCACACACGGAACAACTTTCGTACAGAGAGGGTTTTGAACCCTCCACAACTCCTCTTTTAAATACGTCCACATTGTACGTAATATTATGTGACGATAATGGGAAACGATACAATGGAAATCACGGGCTCTTGTTTCATTGTAGTGTACTGAACAAATGAGAGACATGGTTGACTGCCCACCTACACACTGTTTCGTTGTGTAATCTGCTGCAGCTATAGAATTAATTATTTGTTTTCGAACACTGAGCTCTTTAACCACGTTGTTACACGATGTTTTATATGTAATGCCTATTTGCGAGTTCTCAATCGGATCTCTTAATAAAAATAATTTCATTCAATTCGACTGGTAATGCGAGTTCAGCGAGCTTATGTTCAACTAATTTTAAACCGACACGTTGATCGTCGAATGATTCTGCTGAAGCACCCACGGTAAATATTCTACAGTCAACTCCAGATATAGCGAATCTCTGCGAACTTGCGTAGGTCTATTTCGTTCACTATATCCGAAGTGACTCTCCTCTAATCTTAAATGACAAAAATTAATGAAATTGTGAACAAGAAAATAAAATATTTCATTTTTGTGGAATGGATTACACTGTATACTGTTACTCACAGTTGATTTACTTAAACTATGCTGTCGGCCCAAGCCCGCTTGCGAAATACCACGTTCAATGTCACTTATATACTATTCTCATTATCTTCCAAAGAAAACACTTTATGCTTCGACATTTTTATACAGTACATTCACTGTTGGAACACTAGAAACAGACTGATCAGGTAGAAATGACAAAAGTTGTGTGACTTCGTATTCAGACTTGGAATTTCCCGGTCTCTTAATGGAAACTGGGAGACTGTTGATGGAGTTTGAAAACCATTGAAATCTTACCTTCATTTATGCTCTGGACATAATGTCCGTCCCCTTTTAATAAAAGAAGGCAATTTCATTTTCCGTTGTTTCGATGCTATCCGCCATAATGGAAATGTTTCTGAGAACAAAAGGCAACCCTTTGACGGTGGAGGATTAGAAATAACAGTAAGTACAGTGGCTGAGAACAGAATGGCAACCCTTCGACGGTGGAGTGAAGCAAGGTCGTCATGCGTTGCCTGGATTTACAGTGCAGCTCATTGTCTAGGAATCACTTTTTTTTTACTAGGTTATTTTACAACGCTTTATCAACAGCTTAGGTTATTTAGCGTCTAAATGAGATGGTGATAATGCTGGTGCAATGAGTCCGGGGTCCAGCACCGAAAGTTACCCAGCATTCGCTCATATTGGGTTGAGGGAAAACCCCGGAAAAAACCTCAACCAGGTAACTTGCCCCGAACGGGAATCGAACCCGGGCCACCTGGTTTCACGGCCAAACGTGCTAGCCGTTACTCCACAGATGTGGACCTAGGAATCACTAATCCTACCTTTGTCCTTTGACTAAAGGAGTAAGAAACTTATAATGTTGTTCTCAACACATTCTTTCAATTTTATGCAAGAAGGTCTGACTTCAAATAAGAATTTGTGAGGATACAAGGTTCACTATAACCGAAGCGAGGGTTCATTATAAACTGAAATATTAATGTACTTTTTAAAGTATGCGGTTCGGAACCAACGATTTAGATTCACTATAACCGAGTTCACTATATTCAGAGTTGACTGTACTTAGAACCATAATGAAGGAAGTAGTGTTGGCTACTTGCGCCTTGTTTCCAACAATTTCTGCTTTTCTAATAGAGCTGTCTCCAAGTCTCTGCAGAACATTTTGTGAAACTTCTGAAACTTGTGACTGACAAAAGAAGAAAAGCAAGAAACATTTCCTTTATCAATAATTTGATTTACTTCCTGCTTGGCTGAAACCAATCGTACTCCTTTTGATTAATATAAAACCGGAACGAATTCCCTTATTCGTGTGATCAGTAGTCATTACAGCACTATTATTTAGAGCAGTAGGGTTTCTGAGGAGACGAGGACCATTGAAAACATTTTAGTTTCATATGTCAATGATATATATTGTTCAGAACACATCCTTTGTATATGATCCTGTACCTACTACCGCCTCTGCACTATACTTAGTTCATTAATATCTGACAGGAGAAGTAAACATTGCCGGCAGAGTAGGAGAGAAATATAATTGCTATTCAACCAATGGAAGAGGTCTCATTCCATGCTTACTTTGAAGTTGGACGGGGATAGGACGCTTCAAACCGCCCACGTAGAACACGTCACAAGCCGGAACACGTAACTCATCTCTTCCCTTCAACACTCGCGTCATTGTAGGGTAGGAGGAGAAGAGATATGTATTCAGTGTGCTTGCCAAACGTCACAGAAACTCATTGAAGGCTAACGGCCTTGTGGACGGGCGAACAAATGCTTTCCCCATGCTTCCACCACTCTCTTCCCCAGTTCTGCAACCCTGATCTAGATACACAACACTCCTCAATATTATCCATTCCCGCTCACTGAACATCCTCATACTCATCTTCTTTTACTGTGGCTGTTCCTCGACTTTGGAATTCCTTACAGAGTAATGTCAGGGACTGCCAGACATCAAATAATTTAAGAATAGACTAAGGAAATATTTTTCGAACAATTCTTGTTAACAATAATAGTTGTTTGAAGTTTCTCAATGTCTGATGGTTATTATTACACGATAAATATTTCAATTATCTCATTATTATTATTATCATTATTATTATTATTATCATTATTATTATTATCATTATTATTATTATTATCATTATTATTATTATCATTATTATTATTATCATTATTATTATTATTATCATTATTATTATCATTATTATTATTACTATTTTTATCAATGTTTATTATTGTCTCACTAGCATTACTTATCTTTCATTATTTACTTTTACTTTCATTATTCACTTTCATGTTGCTTTATGGTCCAGATATTAATGTAACAATTACTGTAAGCCAGTCATGTCAACTGATGCCCATAGGCGCAAGCGCACGCTTTAGAGCTCAGGAGAGCCTGAGCGCTTTAGAGCGGAAAGGAAAGAGACAGACGAAAGAGTTGGTATATGCCACTTGGTCGAGCTATATACAGGGATGGCCAGCACTGATTCAATGGATGAAGGGAAAATAACTTGTTGAAACTGTATCCATGTTAATTTTTAGGTTTGTCTGAGAAGTATAAGTGCATTATAAGAGTGTAAGTTTTAATTTTAATGCTCATTTTTCAAAAGTTTGCTTTTTTATTCAAACGGAATATTTTCTCAACTTTTTTTTATAGAAAAGTGAAATTTTCAGATATCTTTGTTCAGTAGCCTTACAGGTAGTGAAACAATGTTTTCGTAAATCTAATATATATAGTAAATACGTATAACTGAAGATAGTGCATTACAAATTTTGAAAATATTCGCATGTAAAACGTTTGTAAGGAAATCAATTAAGAAAGGGACTATTGTTATATTATAAACAAAAGATATGTTCCGATGTATTGTAAAAAAAGTCAGTTCTATAGCTTCAGCAGATTTCGAGAAAATAATTTAATATTCTGATGATAGGAAGTTGCGCAGCAATATCACCTTAAAAGCATAATGCGATGAGAGTTTTGTTATGTAATATTACAGTTAAAACATATACCTATGTAACTGTGCTTTGTACTGTAATATAGTTTTCATTAGTATATTGATTACTTTTATAAGGCTAAAGCCACCATCAATATAAATATCATACTCATTCTCTTTCCTTGGGATATCACTTTCTTTATGAGTGATGTGTTTCATTCAATTAGTACCGTATAGCTAGTTGTACTACTATGGAATTTATGTGAATAGTCCTTTTCAAATCTTTATTATATTATTAAGGTTTAAAACACAACTGCAATATTAAGAAATTGGTGTAAATACTTTTGTTTTACAAAGAATATAGCTAACATCAAACAGAAAGAAGCAATATAAAAAATGACATAAATTTTCACGTTCCGTTTGAAGTTTGTACACTACTGTCTTCTTAATCCAACAAGCTGCTTATTCATATACAGTACATAATCCTTCCTCCTTCCACACCTAGCGATTGATGCTCGCGCACGACGTCAAGGTCAGAAAATTGCGCTTGCTTTGTCATCACTGCTGTAAGCCTATAGTATTCAATTAGATTTAGAGTCTGGTCGGGTGGAAGAGAAGGCCAACTGGCTTCAGCTCTGCCAAATTAAATAAATAAATAAATAAATAATAATAATAATAATAATAATAATAATAATAATTATTATTATTATTATTATTATTATTATTATTATTATTATTATTATTATATGAGAGTGGGGACAAAGTACGATATAACAGCAAAAGAGCTGAATCATCAAAGATGTTAAAAGGCTGCACAACGAGTAGAGAAAGAGGGCGCCGCACTCCTCACAAGAGAAGAGTTCTGAGCCCTTGCGCTGTGCGAGTGATAGTCGAGTAACCTCGCTCTAAACACCGAAGACAATATGCTAAAACGAAGGCTCCGCTTTGAGAAGGCATTCAATTTTGAAAATTCCGAAATTTGTGCGGGACGGGGGCAAAGGTCTGTGGCCCATTTCTTATAGAGCTCATCCCGACATTTCTTTTACTACCTTAAGAAAACCACTGACAGCATGAGTTTTATAAGTTTAGGAGACTAGCTTTGAGATGAGTAGCCTATGATGAAATATCTTCCGATTGGTCCAGAGGGCATAATGTGTGGAAGGATGCATATTTTTCTTGTTTGTAATTGCCCGAATTGAATTTCATTATGAAACAGGATATTGGAGTCTTTCTGGCTTAAGATGAACTGGGGATGGATCCTGATCCAGAGACTCGAACAGGCAATAGATGCTTGCTCCTTCTCAGGTCGCTCCCGATGCTGTATTCCAGGTCTCCGGTAACGGAGTTCAGCTCCGTCAGTCCAAATTGAACAGAATTATGGCAGGAATGTCAAAGCGTCTGCACTACGTGCTCATACTACAAGCAATACAAATCCAACAAGGTTCATTTTTTAGCAAGATACAGTACAATCGTCACTCTTCAGGGAATGTTCTTGAGAGCACACAGTGCAGGCGCTTTGACATCTCTGATTTATGGGAAGGTTAAGTCTGACTTGTGACGAGTTTGGTGTGGGTCAGAATCGGAAGCGTCGTACATGCAATGAGTGCAGTCTCTGCCCCTGTGCTGTATTCCAGGATACTTTTATTCTACTCTCACTTGACTGAGGAATATGTGATCTATTTGGAAGAGTCTTGAAAAACTGCGCATATATTTTTTTGTGTGCCCTATGATTTGTCACCAAATTGTATCATCAGCTTCTAGTTATTTTACTTTCTGTTAAGAACATCTTGTTTTTTGTTGATTTCGTAACACCGAAACTTTATTAGCATGTATTAGCAATAAAATTGCTACCATTGTGGCCAGAAATATAGTGCTTCTAATAAAAAAAAATAAATATTGTATAAAAACTCGTGCTTTCAGATGATTTGAAAAAAAAAACTATAGATTTTTATATAAAATATTATTGATGAGGTCGTCGCAACAGTACAGTTGCAAAAATACCTTTTCCACAAAAATATTCATTACCAAATAAAAGGTTTTGTATGACCTTTTAGTCCAAAATCCTCTTTGTATTTTAATTGCAATTTATCATGTGTTACATTCGAAAAGCCCTGTACTATGCTGGTTAAGCGTTATATAGGGACATCATTTTATTTTTAATTCGATTTTTATTGTACCTGAGTTTTTGAATGTACTTCACTTCCACCCCTTCTACTAATGAAGTTCTAACTGTCCTCCACACAGAACCAAGACCGCGTATAGTAAACAGTACTGAGTTAGTGAGTATAGTAAGTCCCAGAAATATGTTCGCGTTTTCAAGTGACGAAAGAGCTTTCAATATTTAGTCATACTTTCGCACAGGTACTGTCGTCCGTTTGCCTACGTCGTATCCCGATTTTCCCCGTCCGCTTCTGCTCGCTCCTCCGTAAAGGCTAGTGGTTGGGCTGTCTTAGCTCTTTTCTGAAAATATTAATTTCTGTTAGGAATTGGACGTCTACGTAATATTATACAACTGTTTAAAATAACTTAAATAAAAGGGATTCTTTAAGTAATTAACTGTCACGTGATTTCCCCCTTTCTACGATCCTGCGAATAACCACTTGGATGGACAGTAGAAAGTGTGTCTGAGTAATTTTATCTGTGCGGGGCGGGCAGAAGTTAAGATTGAATTTACAGTACGTAAGGTACTCTTTTATAGAGTAGGTACAGAATTATTTCAGCACGAGTTACTAGTAGGCCTACGAAGGACGAAACTTGTAATTAGAATTAGATGCTATAATATGCACAAAAGAACTGAAGCCTGTATCGAAATGAACGGCCACACATTTTCAAAAATGTGTTTAAATATCCATATTTTGATTATTTAGTTTTCAATTTAACTTCATTCTTATATTGTACGCTAATGTGCTGTAGACAGTATAGTCTAATATACACTGCATAATGAATACGTCCGAATGGATAACTCAGTTCGTGAGTAAAAAAAAAAACACTTATTGTTATACAGTACTGTATTTTGATTAAACAAAACCTAATGAAAATTATCAAACTCAATATCGCGATATTTCCTAGTTTACGTAAATGGATAAACTACTTTTCTTCTCTCCTATACCTAGTAAAGTGATGTATTTGTATTTTACGGTAGTATCATCGAACTCCAATTGTGGAAGGGGGGTAGCAAACGATGTTTCCGGTTCTCAACCGTTAGTCCAAAGGTATAGCAGGTTAATGTTAAAAATGTTAGTAAAAATAAAATGATGTCCCTGTATTTAGTCATAGCCTGCGCCATGCTGTCCACGTGACCATTGATTTATGATATTTCTAAATATCTGGTGCTGGTTTATAACTGTAGAATTGGGGATTGTCTTGTTAAAAGCTACAGTTTGTGAAAATTGATGGTCAGACGAGTGTGTCACGTCATCAAGAAATCTGCTTTAGTCTATAATTTCTTAATGAAATATGTATGCATTGAAAGTATTATTATTCTTGATATCTCAAACTGTTCTAGAAGTTCTTTCGTCTAACTCTCGGAAACTTACGACCCAAGAAAGTTACTAGCCGTCGATGCAACTTTCAAGGAGAGAAACTAAGAAACATAGTCTAAATGTATCACGAATGGAAAGTCTGAAAGATTGATGAGCTTGGAAGAGAAAAGTAGTCTTTGTAACACTGAAGTTATGTTCTCCAGATATATTGGTCTAGAGACTTAGAACTGTTCCAAGATCTCAGTCCCAACCCTCTTCGACTGTTACGAGATTCGAAGTTATTTGCTGAATACCTCTGTTAATTGTTCTCTTACCAATCTTATGTTGGTTCGCTTCCGGGTCAGGCATGTGATTTTTCGTTTTAAAATCCATAGTGACACTTGTGGAGGACAAGTTCGCAGTTGGGGTTTTTCTCAGGGCTTTTCCGTTTCCCCATATTATACATCTGTATAATTCCATCGTCATTTCTTCATTTCGTCATAATTCCATGGCATTCCCCGAACTTCGGCTGGCGACGCACAGAGGGAGCTAGCCTAGGGACGAGTGGGAGAAGAGGGTTTCTTCGAAACCTGAGTACGCAGTGAACCTTAGTGCAGTCAGCCAGTGTGGGTTTGGGAAAGCTTCTAGCTTGAGGGTTAGCGGAATAGATCGCGAAAGTTCTCAGTAGTGCCCCCCTCCCGAAAATTCCATTCTAACTATATGCAAGGATTAAAGAACATATTTGCTGGTTCTTTAATTCTTAACGATTTTATAAGTGCAAATGTACAGTAAGAGTTTCAGAAACGTCCACTAACGTTAATGGGTCGGTAAAGATTCCTCGAATTTACAGCTCTTTAATTTTTCTTGTAAGAAGTTAAGTGTATTTACTCGTAAACTATAAATAAGCTATCAGATTCCGAAAATAAAAAGTAGAGCTTGATTTCTTGTATTTCACGGTTAGTTAGTAAACAGATAGGCATTTCGGTATTTCAGCATAGTTCAGAACATGAATTATGGCAGTTTGTATCATTGTCATGCGGATATTTTATATTTACGTAAAACTATTGGTTCATATTCTCTTATTAATACAGATGAGTAGAAAAAATTATAACTATAAGTGTTATGACCAAACCAGGTGACTTATGCAGTAACGTTTGAGACTCACAGTCGGGAAGTCCCGGGTTCAAACTTGTGGTCGGCCAATCTGACTGGGGTTTTTCATGGCTTCCCTCAGTCACAAAGGCAAATTCCGGGTTGGGAATTTACATATTATGATTCATCTCTGCCTCAATCACAAATACCACAAACATTAATCAAGAGCTAAAATCAGTTACACGAACACAAGCAATTTACAACACATCATAGAAACAGGAAGTCAACATAGTAAAAACGGCCTACTGATATTCTCAAAGATCCTGCACACACTATATGACCACAGATGTTAAAGTGTCTATAAATAAACTTAACAAAAAACGTTATGAATAAATGTCGATCTTGTTATAATTTAATAACTATTATTATTATTATTATTATTATTATTACTATTATTATTATTATTATTACTATTATTATTATTATTATTACTATTATTATTATTACTATTATTATTATTACTATTACTATTAGTACTAGTGTTAGTATTATTATTACTATTGGTATTGGTATTATTATTATTATTATTATTATTATTATTATTATTATTATTATTATTATTAGTATTGTTATTATTTGGACCTCTGTGATTCTATCAGGCAAGAAAATAACGTGATGCATTGTGAGTTAGTAAAGATAACAGGGAAGCGATTTCAAAATGCGTATGTGATTCTATTTGAAATAGTAATGCTTACACCATAGATTAATTACCCATTCCCTCCCACCGAAAATCCTCATATTCATCTTCTTTCACTATGGCTGTTCCTCGGCTTTGGAATTCCCTACCGAGTAATGTCAGGGACTGTCAGACATCAAACCAATTTAAGAATAGACTAAGGAAATATTTTTCTAACAATTCTTGTTAACAATAAAAGCTGTTTCAGGTTTCTCGATGTTTAATGGTTATATATATCACAGAATGAATATTTAAATTATCTCTATTATTATTATTATTATTATTATTATTATTATTATTACTTACTTACTTACTTACTTACTTGCTTTTAAGGAACCCGGAGGTTCATTGCCGCCCTCACATAAGCCCGCCATTGGTCCCTATCCTGAGCAAAATTAATCCAGTCTCTATCATCATATCCCACCTCCCTCAAATCCATTTTAATATTATCTTCCCATCTACGTCTCGGCCTCCCCAAAGGTCTTTTCCCTCCGGCCTTCCAACTAACACTCTATATGCATTTCTGGATTCGCCCATACGTGCTACATGCCCTGCCCATCTCAAACGTCTGGATTTAATATTCCTAATTATGTCAGGTGAAGAATACAATGCGTGCAGTTCTGTGTAGTGTAACTTTCTCCATTCTCCTGTAACTTCATCCCTCTTAGATCCAAATATTTTCCTAAACACCTTATTCTCAAACACCCTTAATCTCTGTTCCTCTCTCAAAGTGAGAGTCCAAGTTTCACAACCATACAGAACAACCGGTAATATAACTGTTTTATAAATTCTAACTTTCAGATTTTTCGACAGCAGACTGGATGATAAAAGTTTCTCAACCGAATAAGAACAGGCATTTCCTATATTTATTCTGTGTTTAATTTCCTCCCGAGTATCATTTATATTAGTTACTGTTGCTCCCAGATATTTGAACTTCTCCACCTCTTCAAAAGATAAATTTCCAATTTTTATATTTCCATTTCGTAGAATATTCTAGTTACGAGATATAATCATATACTTTGTCTTTTCAGGATTTACTTCCAAACCTATCTCTTTACTTGCTTCCAGTAAAATTCCCATATTTTCCCTAATCGTTTGTGGATTTTCTCCTAGCATATTCACGTCATCCGCATAGACAAGCAACTGATGTAACTCGCTCAATTCCAAACCCTCTTTGTTATCCTGGACTTTCCTAATGGCATACTCTAGAGCAAAGTTAAAAAGTAAAGATGATAGTGCATCTCCTTGCTTTAGCCCACAGTGAATTGGAAACTCATTTGACAGAAACTGACCTATTATATTATTATTATTATTATTATTATTATTATTATTATTATTATTATTATTATTATAGATTACGTTAAACTGCAGAAATGGGATTTTCCTCTCAAGTTTGAAGTTGCGAGTTAGTGATGAATTTCTAGTTTACTTTCCATATTTTGTCTTGTGGTACTTATCGAACGCTCTCTGTATTGCAAACACGCAATTCTAATTATTACAGTGTAATTACTCCTTAATTTAAAATATCCTACTGGTAATTAGAATAAAATATTGTTGTATGGTTTACCTCTGTCTCTTAGCATTTGCATTTAATGCAATTGGAGGAAGTGTTACAGTGAGTACAACGCAACGGAGCGTTTTAGTAATGAAAGTAAACTCGTCAGTATTCCCGGTCTCTAGTGATATAATCGTAGGCCTCCTAGAACACAAACTGTTAGGAGCCAGCGCCGCGGAACGTCGATAGAGATGAGTGTGCTCTGCTTTACTGTAATGAACCCTAGTCACTCAAAAGCTTCTATCTTAAGATCGAGTCGTACACTGCTTCTGTGTCGCGACAATGACTCCCAATTTTTAGGGTTAGCGAAAGAGAAAGTTGTGTGGATTTTTGATTAGTTCGAATAATCCAAATTAAAATAAAATCCTCTCCATTTTATACTCCTATTATGCCATCCTCCATCAGGTTAATAGCAGTTTCTCAGGGTGTTAAAAAAGTATCAAATATTTTATATGATGCTAGTATCCATCAAAACAAGAAAATAATGTCTAATAAACATGGGTCCTGCAACACATACTTTCTGAGATCTGAACACTTGTTCATAGGAGGTGCTCAATGTGACGTTCATTCATGACAATACATTCCTCTACCCTTCGGTGTAAGGAATCTCGCACTCTTTGAAATTTGTTTTAATACGTTAATAAGAAAGTCCTGATAACGATCCTGAGTCAATCTTTGTGGTAGCACGTATGGCCCTATTAATCTATCACCAAGAACGTCTGCCCGTAAGTTGATTGAGAATCGGTGCTGATGCCTTGTTTCTTCAACTGCATGGGGGTTTTCATCAGCCTACACATGCTGATTACCAAAAGTCACAACACCATCTCTGCTGAACCCCGCTCATATCCGCAACAAGACTTTCGTTTTCAGTATTCCTTGCGATGTAACAGTATTCCATGCCAAGGGTGTCAACTACGGTATGATTATCTGGTAGTCAGCTGTATTGTAGGACAGAAAAATGCATTGCCATAAATGGACGTCAGATTGAGCACCTTCTATGAACAAGTGTTCAGATCTTAGAAAGTATCTTTCGTAGGATCCATGTTTATTATTTTCTTCTTTTGATGAATACTATCACCTCCTAAAATATTGGATACTTTTTTTAATACTCTGTATTTTCTGAAATTTCTAAATGCTTTCCAACTTTTGTGTTATTTATTACTTATTTTTATTTATTTATTTATCGCTCTGGGTGGCGCAGTTGGTAGAGTGCTGGTTTTCTGTGCCCGAGATTGCTGGTTCGATCTCGACCCAGGTAGATGACATTTAAGTGTCACAGGTTGAGAGGTCAGGGCTGCGAAGTGACTAGTCGAGAGGAGAAGGTAAGATGGGTGATCCATGACCAATCCAGCGTTGTGGAAACATCTCATTGAGATACTTACGAACGAAAGTGGTATAATGGGTACCCATATTACGAGCTTCGTCTGTGGCAGCTGCCTCATTAAGTGATCCAATACCTTAATAAAGTTAAGAGCAACACATTAGTCTAAGTGGTTGGACTCATTTTTCCACAAACGTTCACATGTGAACCTGGCTAGACACGAAGTGAGTCGAAGTCGAAGATAGACAACTTTTTCAAGTATAAGACAACTTATACCCAACAAATATCTGTGGGTTTTACTTGGCTCGACTTGGAGAATAAAAACCAAATATACATAAATTATTGTTGCTTAGTCAACTGTCCGAAGACAAGTCTGAACCTCACAGCTGATACCAACATGGCACCACTTATTAGGCAATTAGGCCAGGAAATAATGGGGTAGGGTAGCCAGTTCTTTTCCCCCTCCAGTGCATGCATCGCTAAATATTACACTAATCAGACTTCAGATGTATGCAAACAACTGTTCTTCCTCCGACATTTATCGTCAAGTGAGATGTACTGTCTGATAATAGGTGTACATATCAGTCAGAACCTCAATCACAGGTAATAAACTATCTAGGAGATGAATTTTCTTCCCGAAATAAAACAAAGATAAACCGACAAATTAATGCAGAAGTCTAAAAAAAAGACATGTGTACCTCATAAAATTGAATGCAGCGACGATATTTAAAAAAGAAAAAAATAAATCTCTCACCTAACCGAGAATTGAATCCGGGCCCTCACGTCGCAAGCCGGCAAGTTACTGACTGCTCCACTGGAGCGAAAGGTATTATGGTAGGAAAAGAGGCTTATAGACGCCCAACTTCAACTCAAAGGAAACAGCACATGTACTGGTGTGAATCGCTCTCCAATACTTAAACTTTGTCATCACTGAGTGTCGTGCTATCAATTTTGTTTCTAAGACTGTACATCTAGGTGATGTGCAGTAACTAGGTTTAAATACTGATTGTCATCGTGCAATTTAGCTAACAATCCGTGGATGTAATTACGTGCAGTTTCGTGGTGTTCACTACTTGGACTCGACGTCGTGCTTAATCCGCGTCCTTTTGGATTTGAGCGGCCGAGCTCACCGTTCATTCATATGCCTGTTTCGAAACTATGGTCTAACACACGATTTAAAACACTACCTGATTATTTTTATCTATTTTATTTGCTGTCTGCCAGCAAATATATTTCTCTTCTATTTCCTTGTTCTCCTTCTTTTTCCTCTCTTTCTCTTTTAACTTTTGTTGCCTTTGTGTTGTTTTTGTGTGCTATGTTTAATAAAGTTCACTTTTTTAATGTAATAGTTTTATTTTAATGGAGTTTTGTATTATGTTCTTATAATTACTCTCATCATACTTGTCTGTTGCTCATTGTATTCCTTTTGCTTTTTTTTTTTTGCCCCTCTTTTGATTGTTCTTCATTTTCAGTCTTATGTCTATTGTTCTTCGTCACATTAAAATGTCTTATCTGAATAATATAGCTACTCCAGGTTTTATGATAATACCTATAATTTCCTTCGTCTTATTACTCCTTTATTTGCTGTAGAACAAAATACAGCTTTAAATTATATACTGCACGGCATTACCAGTCTTAAAGCGTGTGTTTAATGCAAGATCCGACCGCTCTCTTGCACGGAAGGAAAATAAATCGGCGGTGAATGACGGTGATTTAGGTCTATATTTCCATAAAAATAATTCTCAGACAAGAGTTAATAAGAAACCATCATATTGATCTTACCTTTCATCAAAGAAAATGCTGAAATTGATGTCCACCTTTCTGGATGCAAGAATCACATTGGTACAGAAAATTCCGAAACATTTTCTGCAACTTTCTGTCTGTAATTTTATTCCATTCAGCACTCTCCTAATTTCATTCTCCAAGTGTGTGTCGGTTATTGTAAATTCACCACAGATAAAAATGAGGAACATTTAAATCGAGAAAACGAGCTGGCGAACATCCGTGACTAATTACCCGATCATCAAACAATTTCTGTAATGCATCTAACGATATAGCGACTGTATTTGCAGTAAAATTATTCTGCTGAAACTAAGCTTATTGTTTTTCATCTTCAGTCAATATTACAGCAAAAAAAAATACCTCTTTATGTCTCGCAAATAACGTTGCTAATTGACTGTATCTTGAAAGAAAATGGGGAGCCAATTATCTAGCGTGTAGTAATGCCACACCACATACCCACTTTCTTGTAGTGAAGACGTACTTATTGTATTAAATGAGGATTTTTAATGTCGCAGTGCCTTGTATTCTGAGAATGGACATAACCACTTAAATGGAACCAAGCTTCGTTTGTCATTATTAATTGATGAAAGATCGGTGGAGCGGAGAAAAATTTCTCTACGGCACCGGGATTCGAACCCGGGTTTTCAGGTCTACGCGCGGACGCTCCCTCCACTTAGTCACTCGTAATGTGTGCATCTCTGCACATTAGTGTGTTGGACATTGTGCCACTGTCACATTTGTGACAGTACATGAGGGTTGGCCGCCAAAGGGAACTAAGAGGTGGAGCTTAAACTGAGAGGATTCAATCCGGCATCAGAATTAGAATCTGGTGTGGCTTAGTGGATAGAGCGTCAGCACGTAGAGCCGAAAACCCGGGTTCGAATCCCGGTGGCAGAGAGAATTTTTCTCCGCTCCACCGATCCTTCATCATATGATAACGCAGAATTCCTGCATGTACTTCGGTACATCGCTAAAATATTATTAATTGAGATGATTCATTAGTATCGTACCGTCAAGAACAAATTGCGATATTCACTTAGCCTAAGAAATTCACATGCTGTAATCGACGAACCACCGTCACTCTGTAAGAATAAAATGCAGCACTGCCTGTCCTCTGATTGCTGATATACAGTAGCGTGCAAATTAATCCGAACAACGTAATTACTTATGCAAAAACACTCAAACGGGATAAAAAAAAGGATCTAAGACATATCTCAGTAATCTTTGGGGCCTCCCTTGTTCCTAATAACAGCTCTGAGACGATTTGGCATGGATGCCACTAATTTCCCACAAATATTCTTCATTTCTTCATCGCGAAACCATACACCAATGAGGGCAGAAATCATCTTCTCCTTTGTAGAACAATCCATTTTTTTGCATTCTTCTTTTGCAAATTGACCACAAGTTCTCAATGGGGTTGATGTCGGGTGAGTTGCCTGGCCAGGGGAGTACCTGAATATTCTTCTTGTTGAAGAATTCTGTAGTTTTTCGAGACGTATGACATGGTGCCAGGTCTTGTTGGAACACACCTCTGCCATCCGGAAATGATTTTTGCTGCTGGGGTACGATTCTGGTTTCCAATAAGTGAATATATTTGTCAGAATTCATCATTGCCTTGATAGGTATTAATGCTCCAGGCCCCTCATATTGTAAAACAACCCCAAAACATTACTTTAGGGGGGTATTTGGGTGCTTGTTGGAGATGAGCTGCTGTTACTTTTTCGGATCCTTTCCGTACGTAAGAAACACGGTGGCCGTGGACCTCGAAATGAGACTCATCGGAAAAAAGTACATTCTTCCAGTCATTCACTGTCCAGTGTTGATGTAATTTTGCCCACATTAAGCGTTTTTTGCACATAACAGGGGTTAGCAGTTGCTTCTTAATAGGCTTACGTGCCCTTCGTCCAGCTTCCAAAAGCCTATGCCGCACTGTTGTGACGTGAATATTCGCCCCAGTGGTAGCCATTAACTCGCGGGTTAAGTCGACAGCAGTTAGTCTAGGATTTAATTTACTTTTCCTGACAATTAAACGATAATCTGCAGGTGAAGTCTTCCTTTTCCGGCCACAGTTTCCTTTTTTCTGGGTGTGATGGATCCAGTCTCCCTGTATCGTTTTATGATCGAATTAAAAGTAGCCAAACCGATGTAACATTCTGCAGCAATTTGCCTCTGTGTCATAGAAGAATGCTCTGCTAATGTTATAATTTTAGACCGTTTTCGTGGAGTTGTATCCATTTGTGAAGACGACAGAATGTACACAGGATTGCAGTATTAAGTCTTCAACACAACTGAAATGCTTACAAGTACAAAACGACAGGCAAAATGTCACATATTATTAAAAAAACAATAACGACAGACATTCAACAAGGAATTACACGTACTACAGATGTCAATTAAAGCGGTATGAGCAGCTGTGAGGCCAAAAATGACAGAAAATGTAAAAATATGTCGTGTTTGGATTAATTTGCACGCTACTGTATTTTGTTGGTTATTTAATGATGCTGTATCAACTACTGAGTTATCTAGCGTCGATGATGGTGATAGCAAGATGGTATTTTGCGAGATAAGGCCGAGGACTCGCCATAGATTACCTCACATTCGCCGTGCAGCTTGCTATTCTAAAGAAATGGAATAAGATTTTCTTCCGGAAGGGTTGGGGTCTTTACAATTATTTATCAGCGCTGTATCAACTGCGCTGTTCTCTAGTGTCGACTTAATTGCTGATAGCGGGGTGATATTTTGAGTAGATAAGTCCGAGCATCCGCAGATGAATCGCCTGATATTCGTCTTAAAGTTAGGCAACATCGGGAAATTTTAAGTGATTAGGTAGGCGTAAACGAGATTTTAACTCACACCAAAACACTGCTTTTCATTAAAATTCCATTACTACATCTCAAATAGGCAGATCTGGTGGTGTAGGATTTCGGAGTTACTCCTACAATAGTTAAAATAACCGTTGTAACTTGCTTCTTCCTGCTGCTGAATTTAATTCTTCAGTATTTTACGCGTATATTTTATAATTTCAGTGAAATAATGTAATTATAAGAAGAATAAAGTATGTAAGATTTACTGAAGGTATAGCGTTGTTAGCAGAAGAGTAGATGATAATAAGGGATATGCTAATGGAGCTAAATGACAGCTGTAAGCAGTATGGAATGAAGATAAATTGCAACAAGACAAAGACCATGGTCACAGGAAGAAAAGTAAAGAAGATAAACTTGACCTTCAAAATGAGGCAGTAGAGCAAGTGAACAGCTTCAAATACTTTGAGTGTACTAGAAACAGTAACATGAGCAACTGCCAAGAAGTGAAAAGGAGGATAGCAACGGCAAAAGGAAAAAACTAGTGAAGTGTTTTGTTTGGAGTGTAGTATTGTATGAGGCAGAAAGATGGACATTACGACGAAGTGAAGAGAAGCGACTAGAAGCATTTGAAATGTGGCTTATAGAGAAGAATGAAGCGTGTGAAGTGGACAGACAATAAGGAACGAAGCTGTGTTGGAAAAAGTGGGTGAAGAAAGAATGATGCTGAAACTGATCAGGAAGAGGAAAGGAAATTGGCTGGGTCACTGGCAGAGAAGAAACTGTCTCCAGAAGGATGCACTGGAAGGAATGGTGAACGGGAAAAGATTTCGGGGCAGAAGAAGATATCAGATGATAGACGACATTAAGATGCATGGATCATATATGACGAGAGACAAAAAGGAAGGCAGAAAGTAAGAAAGACTGGGAATGCTGGATTTGCAGTGAAAGACCTGCTCTTGAGCATAACACAATGAATGAATAAATAATGGTACTGGTAATGGTAATGATGGTGGTAACAATGATATAATAATAATAATAATAATAATAATAATAATAATAATAATAATGGTAATAATATTGTTATTGATATTATATTTTGTTGTTGTTGAAAATTTTAATATTTTTTGCTGTAAACTATGCAAGTCTAACGAAGGTTTGTAATTTCCTGGCAAAAAATGCCCCGTTGTTCGTAGAAAATAAATTTCAGTATTCTACTGAAATCACGTTATTCTGGGCGAAGAAAATACTGTTCTGCTAGGTACTATAAAAGTATGATCTTATTGTCTTCATTATACACGAATGTGTAGGAAACCTTAAACTATCTTTATTATTTTAGTTTTTTTGGAGGCCTGGTTCGGGATCTCGCAGAGTGAGGGTGACTGTGGAGTATTGGTGGAGTGATAATTATAATGGTGAGGGGGAACGGGAGGACCTCGAGAAAAACCAGTCTCGCCTGCTTTGTCCATCACAAATTTCTTTTGTGACCCAAACGGAGATCGAACCCGAGTTGCCACAATGAAAGCTAGAGAGGCTACGGGCGAGGATCAAGTACGACCTAAAATGCTCCCTAAATGACAAAACTACTACGCAAGCCAACAGCGTAAAGAATCGAGGAATGCTCTGAGAGGCTGATATACAATTTGTAGCTTTAGTAGTGGCTAAATTGGTCTCATTTCTTTATCAAAGTGTTGTTGATTATACGAGTAAGTAGGTAGTGTGAACACATAGCAATTAAGATGACATAACTCTTCATGCAGGTATTATTGTTCTGCGTTCGTTTGGGGTGGAGTCGCTAACCTCAATAGATAAGTTCCAGCCTTCTTTGTGAGGTCACCTTGTTAAGAGTTAACGTTGTAGCACTAGAGGTCGTGTGAATGGGTGATAAATATTATTCCCTGTTCACTTCTACATTCGTGCAGATTTCTGCTAATTCTAGCGCTTCAGTAATTGCTTCGGTACACCTGTATGCTGGTTTATGTGGCTTGGGCACGATCATTAAGATCGTGGACCCCGTTCAGCAGCACTCATTCACTCTCCCGGGACGCATATCGATTTGTTTTGCTCTTGGGCCTATCACAACAGCTACACGATTACGACAGCCTGACAACGGAACGCAGGTTTACCGCATTTACATCTCTGTTTAAAATCGGTATCGAAATGCATGAACCATGAAACCTTGAACCATTGTCCTTTGAGGTTTAGTAAGTTTAGTGCTTACTGTACCTATGAACTTAATCTTACGTAAGTTATGTGTCTGTCCGATTGTACATCTCTGTGTTGTACTACACTGTCTCCCTGTTTGTCTTCCTATAAATATCTGTGTTGTAAGACCAACCTTTTTTGTCAATGTGCTTGTACTACCGACGTCCATCTCTCTCTGTGACTGTGTTTCTGTGGTTGTACTACAGAATGTATATGTCTGCCTGTATCTTTGTGGATCAGTAGCAAATCTTCAAGGAGGCAGGGTAAGCTGAGCTTTCCCAAACATTTTCGAAGAATTTAATTAATTAAAAACAGGAGCGTTTCCGCGTTTCGTCTACCTTTTAGCGACGTAAAGCACAGCCTAGATCACTATTTCCGAACCCCAGCTTACCCAAAAATTGTCACGCTTCGGTTATACTACAGATTGTGTCTGTATTTTGTTTTACTACAGATTGTCTGTCTCTGTGTTTTGCTATAGATTGTCTGTCTCTGTGTTTTGCTATAGATTGTCTGTCTCTGCGTTTCTATGGTTGTATTACAGAACGTGTCTGTCTCTGTGTTTTGCTATAGATTGTCTGTCTCTACGTTTCTATGGTTGTATTACAGAACGTGTCTGTCTCTGTGGTTATACTACAGATTGTGTATGTGGTTTGTTTTGTTACAGATTGTCTGTCTCTGCGTTTCTATGGTTGTATTATAGAATATGTCTGTCTCTGTGGTTACACTACAGATTGTGTCTGTGTTTTGTTTTGCTATAGATTGTCTCTGTGTTTCTATGGTTGTATTACAAAATGTCTCTCTATCTGTGGTTGTAGAGCTGAGACGAGATGTTATGGCACCAACCTGCGCTAAGTTTTAAATTGCCGGCCAGCAGGGTAGAGGAGTGGGGGTTGTTTGGGTTACGGTTCTCAAGCTCAGAGCGGCAAGCATATGCGTTTAATCTCTTTCCAAAAACATTCGTCTTATCTTAGTGTCACCACTTTCCTACTCAAGAGTCTGAAGGCACCTAATGAAATTACGCCCGCTATTCCATCTTTATATTCTTATTCTCCGTCCGAATCAGACGACTGATTTGTGCTGGAATCAGATGTCCCTAAGTTTATGGAAATGTTCTCCAAAATACTGTCCATCGCGTGCTCACTTTCAATGTAATTGTTCTCTACTTTCTTCATATAATCATACACTGATATCCATTCTTGGAAGGAGCGATTGCAGAGTCGGCCTCTGCTTATGCGTAGCGTAGAAATTATAGATGAGTCTTCTTATGACTTCCTCATCAAAACTGTCTACAGCTGCAACAATCTTCTTCTTCGGCTGTGATTTTTCCGGACTGGAGAAAGAATCTGCTGTTCCTGCCTCAATATTTTTCCCATCTCTCCTGATTCTGCCAAGGTTCGCTTTGAAATACCGGTGGCAGCCAGCACTCTTGCACACACGCTTTTCAATGGAATTGGTATTCCATCTACAGCCTCTTCTGACATGAATTTCCATACATTGTATGCTATTTCATGTCCTTGACTATGAACTACTCTATGATTTCACACCTTAAACAATGCCATTATGACGATGCTCAGAAGGACAATGTTTTCAGTATTAGCAATAGCGGTAGTAGCAGAACGATCTGAACACTCGGAATGCTAGTAACCAACTAACCCAACACCCCTCCAGTTTAGTGTGAGGGCGAGTCCAACCAAACGAACTAAAATGCGTCCCCTGCGCCGGTGCCATAACTTCTCGTCCGGGCTCTACTGCAGAATATTTCGGTATTTCTGGTTGTGCTACAAATCGTCTTTTGTCCGTGTTGTACTACAGATGTTCTCTGTTCTACAACTGACTGTTTTTCTGTCTCTGTGGTTGTACTACATAGACTGTCTGTCCCTGTCTCTTATCTATGGTTGTATTGCAGACTGTCTCTGTGTCTGTGTTGTACTAATGACTGTCTGTCTCTGCGTGTCTGTATTGTACTTCAGATTGTGTCTATGTTTCTGTATGTTTTGTACTACTGGCTGGCTGTCTGTCTACTACCCGTCCTTTGTAAATTGACCGGTGTTGATTCCACAAACTAGCAGAGTGCGTCATATCTCTCCACGAATGCTTTGATCCCCTCAATTCCCCGTTCTCCGTAATCGTCAGTGATCGTCAACGACAATGGCGACATCAGCGCTCAGCGGCCATGTAACATTGAAAGCGTAGTTGATTATATTGTATTTCAGACTGTCTGTCTCTCTGTGTTTCTGTACTTTCGGTTGCCTGTCACTGTTTAGTGTATTTTCGTCGTCCTCGGTAGCGTAGTTGGTATAGCGCTGGCCTTCTGTGCTCGATGTTGCGGGTTCGATCTCGGTCCAGGTCGATGGCATTTAAGTAGATTTACTGGCATGTAAAATAACTCCTGCAAGACAAAATTCCGGCACACCGGCGACACTGTTATAACCTATAAAGTTGTGAGCGTCGTTAAATAAACCATAATTTAAATTCATTTTGTGTTCAGAATGTCTGTCTGTCTATTTTATTTCAGACTGTCTCTATCTGTTGTATTTCCGACTGTCTCCATATTGTACTATCGACTGTCTGTCTCTGTCTTCCTGTGTGTTTACACTGTCGGCTATGTCTGTGTCTATCTGTGGTTCTACTACAGACTATTTGTCTGGTCTCTGTATCTCTTTCTCTGCTGATGTACTGCTCACTGTATTTTTGTCCCTGTATGTCTGCCTCATTCAGCAGAAAACAGTATGAAGGATTCTGAAGAAACATTTGCAAATGATCCCACTGTCTATAGTTGCTTCAAGCTTCATAGAACACTGATTGAGACCTGCGAGCTTTTTTCTTTGCTGATATTCTCGGATTAGTGGAAGAGGACGATTTCCTTGAAAAGTTGGTTTGACGTGAAACGTCTGTACTCGACCTACAAGGAGAGAAAAATAGTAACATTTTAATATGAAACACGTTTGTGTGAGCTCTGACTTCATTCTTGGTACCACGGAAACAGAACTGAGAGATGTGCTTCGTGGTTTTTCACGCGGTCCGCCTCATTCATTCTCTATTTAATGTGCCTGAATGATTTAAGATGAGTCTGAATACCTCTTAAACGATACTCACTCACTCACTCACTCACTCACTCACTCACTCACTCACTCACTCACTCCATTCATCCATCCATTAATTCGTGTCATTTCTCACGAAAGATTTACGCACCCTTTTCCTTCTTCAATGAAACCACTGTCACAGGAGCTATATATATTGAAAGATTACAAAAATGTCTTCTCAGCTGGAAGAAGATAAAGCTGACCATCTTCTAGCGAGATGATGTCCTCTCCAGAATTACCATAACAAAGTTCGAGGCCATCTGAATGATAGATTATTACAACGGTGGATCGGTCGATCAGCTGAGCGGGAAGAACATGCTTTGGCCGCCGCGTTTCCCAAATCTTGTCTCGTCTGATTTCTTCTTGTGGGGTTTTGTCAAGGATCATGTTTCTGAACAACTACTTGCAACGACGTTGATTAACTTGCGCGCGCATCACAACAGTCGCCACAGAGATTAAGCCCAATATGCTACGAAGGAGCACATTGAGCTTTTGTAATGTCTGTGAAACAAACTCCGTGAGGCTTCCTTTCCCTTAATATTAATTTTGTATTTCTTCGTTATAGGCCTGCTAAAAAAGTAATTCTATATACTACATAAGCCTCAAGTACTGTTCGTATTCCTTGAATCCGTCAAGAGATCACCCGGAAGTAAGTTGTTCCTCTGCATTTATGCAGTCTTATGGAAACCAACCAAGGTGTGGGGGGCCCGGAACGTCCTCTACATTTGCGATGATTGTCAAAGTCCGACAAGCGGCATTCATGAATCCTATGTTGACAAGAGGGTCATCCTGCTTAAGCCCCAGATAGAGCCAAGTCCTCTCTGCAGAAGAGTAGCCTGAGAAGCTGCAGGGGCCCGGAGCCCCAAGCCTTTCCTATATCATAATCGGAAACCGGTACTACTTGCAAGGCTTCACCCCAACCTATTTTTATTATTTGAGATGATAAATGAAATGAGGACGGTGGACAATGTTGGCGAAATGATAGAAGGAAACGGGAGTACCCCAAGAAAAGCTTTTTGAAACGTCTGGTTTGTTTATCACAAATCCCATCACAACCTGGCCGCGGATCGAACCCGAGCCACCTGAATGGAATACCGCTAGCACTTGGACCATAGACGCGGCTGTTCAAGCAAAGGAAGGAGAGATGTAAAGATTTGTGTTGTGGCTAACATTCATACAGTGGTGTTAGGAAAAATTTTGTTTAGAAATAGTAGATACCAGTACAAAAAATGTAGTATCTCAGGCCTACTATATGAACTAAATGTATCTTAAAATTTATTAAATTTAATATAATTTTAATGGTAATTAAATTTCAGAATATAATATATATTGAATAATTTCAAGGAAAAACTCTTCCGAGGCCGGGTATCGATCCCGGGACCCTTCGTTTAGTGCACGAATGCTCTACCGACTGAGCTACCCCAGGAACCATACACGACACAGTCACAAATTTTCCTTTATATCCACACAACTCAAACGGGCTGACAAGATGCCAGAAACCAACTTTGAGTGCACACAAATTCTTTGTGACTCGTGCGCTAAGCGAAGGGTCCCGGGATTGATACCTGACCCCGGAAAAATGTTTCCTTGAAACTATTCAAACCTGCTTTACAGGGAGCTACCACCTGAAAGCCAGATTTGTATATTGTAATATACATTGTCGAACAGTGCAACTAGAAATTGAAAGGAAGAAATTAAAATATTAAGAGGAAGATCTCAACTTATCGGTGAGTTTACGGACACTAGCCTGTGACGTTAATCACATTTTTATCTGCAATTTATGAGTATTCATAAAAACTAATAACTTCATTCATGAATATCTATTTTAGAACAAATTCTGACAATCCACACTAATTTACTGGACCAACTTTCGTCTTGATGGACTGAACTTCCGTTGGCCGATTATGGGAACGAGGAAAACTGGTCTTTGCAGGCATATTATACAGATTTCTTTAAATATAGCATTCTTCTATTAAGTGAGTTAATGTATCGACACGATCGCGTCGAACTCTTACCTGTGAAATATCGTCTACTTCTTGCAGCTGATTGGGAAGAAGAGTTGTTTAGACCATAACCTTTCAGGTATATAGATACAGTTTTGGGCTGGGATGAGTCATTCTGGCTTTTTTTTTTTTCAGGAACTCAAGTGTTATTAATTCTCTCCCTTTACAATATCCCGCTCAGTGCTAAGAAAACCTTAATTGGCTCACTTAACTAGTGATTGATTTTCTGTTTCGAGTGCACTTTATGCAAAGCCCTTCCTTAATTAGCTGTAGTCTTGAAAGTATTAAAAGTAGAGAGTGGGGTAAGCAATTCTGTATTGGCATTTTTATCGACTTGTACAGTATTTTCTTTGTGATGACGCAAACGAACAAGTTTTGTGAACAAAATTCATAATAGATTGTTTCTTTGTAAACAAATGAAATTTATGTCTAGAGAAGTTGTCTTGGGGTTCCGTAATTAACTTTCCCTTTATCATCGGTCTTCGCGAAATTATTTTGTCCACCGACAGAAAATTCATGAGATTCCATTCTATTAGTATTCACTATGTTTTTTTATAAAAATGAAACAAAAAATATGCAATATATGTAATAGGTTGCTGCAAAAATTCGTATCATTTTTCGCTGTGACAAAAATTTTTTATTTGAAATGAATAGAATACAGAAATCAATTAATAATATAATATTCTCCTGCATTATCTGCAACTCTCTGCCAACGCTGAGTTAGTTTTCAGATTCTGCGTTGAAAGAAATCTGCTGGTTTGGAGTTAAAGAATTCGTCTAGCCAAGTTTGTAAAGCATCTTCGTTATCAAAGCAGTTCCCTTGAAGATTGTTGCATAGAAAAAGTAAAAGGAGGGAACCTGATGGCACAAGAGTGGAAGAATATGGGGATGTGGAATCATCTCTCAACAAAGCTCCTGGATAGCTGTTTTCGTCATATTAGAGTAGTGCGTGCGTTCATTACGGTGTTGCAGCAGCACTTGGTGCAGTCTTCCCGATCGTTTTTCTTCAATTGCGGCCGCAAGGCGTCTGAGTTGGAGTTGTTGGTAATAAATGTTAGTAGTTATTGTTACATCCCTAGAAAGCAACTCGTAGTAGACTATATGACGCCTTCTTCATCCCACCTTCTTCGTCTGTGAATGGACACTAAACGTTGTACGGGGTGTTGTATGTTGAAACGACAGAACCATTTTATTGCACTTTTCTGCGACGGAATTCTTCTCATAGGCTTATACGGCACAAGTATTTCGAGTCGTCTCCTTTGCCTTTGTTTTTTTATTAAAATAAAATAGAAGAGTATGTCGGAAGTGTTCGTTTGCTTCCACTTGACACTTCATCTCCTTTAACCCACAAATAGCACAAACTTTAAGTCGTCAAAATTAAAGGCGTACTTAAAACACCACCTGCTTGAACACATCTGACGGCTGCTTATATTGCCAGCTCATAAGAGCATTCTAACAATGCTTTCGTTGAAATTATAGGTGGCAGCACCAAATATAGGCTGCTATATGATCTTCGTTAGTTTTTTAAGAACAAGAATAATAACTTAACCTCACAAGTTACATAAAATGTCGTACTATAGGCATCCGACAAGGAAAACTCAGTGCGCAGAAACCAGCGGGCGTGACTGTCTCGCGCAGATGACGTATGCTTCCGTTTCCAGCATGCTCTCACGCTTACGGCAGGGGGGTAAGAGGAGTATATCATGTGCGCCGCGAGGAGTCCGAGCTGAGTTCTGCGTGTAGGATACCTATAGTAGTTAATTTGCAATTTTAACTTGCAAATTGTTTTTAATTGTGTCACATAGTAGCTTTGGTAACTCATTGAATGGAAAAAAATTGTCGATAAATGGCAGCTCCTGTCAGTGAAGTCGCTTATGGATATAGACATAATAATATAGGTCATATTACATGTTTGACCATTGAATGAAGCCACTGGCGTGGCTCAGTCTGTTAAGGCGCTTGCCTGCCGGTCTGAAGTTGCGCTTGCCCGCGGGTTCGATCCCCGCTTGGACTGGTTACCTGGTTGGGTTTTTCCGAGGTTTTCTCCAACCGTAAGGTGAATGCCATGTAATCTATGGCGAATCCTCGGCCTCATCTCGCCAAATACCATCTCGCTATCACCATCTCATCGACGCTAAATAACCTCGTAGTTGATACAGCGTCGCTAAATAACCAACTAAAAAAATAAAAAAAAAAAATAAAAAAAAAAAACATTGAATGGGAAGGCAATAAGCAACCATCGAATGCATAGATGCGTTTGAGCAGGTGGTGACTTACAAGCACAACATTTCAAATAACAAATCAAAAATGATAAACAATAAACAATCTCCTAACAATGCAGTGTTGTGATGAACAAAAACGCTACGAGTTTATATTTTAACTTGACTATTTCGTTTATATGACGTCATTCCATTTTCGACCAATGAAGTGTAATGAAATTTTTAATTCCAACCAATCACAGTCAGACTTTGCGATAATTTCTGCAGCTAGATTTATCGCTATCAATTTATCGCATGGTCGTTCTTTTGTTTAGTCGTTGTCGCCAACTGTTTCCCCGTAAATTAATGATCATGAATACATTAAGATGCAACTACAAGGTTAAACTTTTCTTTCAACTTTAAAGCAATGAATGCAAGATTGATATTTAATATTAATTAATATATTTACGCAATGAAGACCACGTTCAAAACGGCGCACCATGTAGACACAAAATCCTTATGCATCTTAATTGAACGTACCTTTTAAACTTGATTCTATTCTTCCCAGATTGCACGCATACGCGATTGGAATATTGAACTGTGTAGATGCAGCTTTAGTTCCGTTACTACAGCGAGAATGAGTTTGTCGAGCTATAAAAAATGCTTTCGTGTAGCACTCATTGTAACGGTCGAAACAAGGCACAGCTGACATTGGACCTGCTTCCACAGGTAGGCCTAACGTAACCTATAAAATTGTAGCCTATAACATTTGTGTTGAAATTAAACAATTAATAGACGTTCAAATTTATGTAACATCATCGCATATCAAACTCAAAGACCTTGCATAGTAATAATGTCTTTGATCAAACTGTCTTTCGTATGGCGTAATAGAATTCGTGTTTTAATTAGGCCTATCTATACAGAGATGACTTCACTGTGTAGCAACATGTCTCGCTGTGAATGCATAAGCATTGGTATATAGCTGTCCCACTGTTACTGTTAAATTAAATTATGATTTCAGCAGATAATAAAATATATTTGTTATAATAATAAGAGAAAAGTGCAGTACATGTAATTAACAATGTTAAACCTGTATTTCGATTTTCGCAATTGGCATTACTGAATAATAACATCGAATTTCTTTATTGCAATAATCGATATTCATCTACGAGTATTTCAACTTCACAATGTCTGAATAGGTTAAGTATTCGTTAATATACAATTATTAACATTTTGTGATCGAATTTTAGGGATATATTATTTAAATTTTTATTTTATTCACGAAATAGTCCTAATAAATGTCACTCGAGGTCTGAGATTTCCCAGATAAATCCACTCGCTTCGCTCGTGGATTTATCGGCAGATCTCAGACCTCTCGTGACATTACTGCAGATAATTCTCTCCTGGATATCTGTATTGAAGAATACCTAAATTGCAGAGGAAATACTTTAAAATTATTGGTAACTTCAAGCCGCATACACGTATGCGAAACAACTTTCTCGCCTCATTGCAATTTAGACAAAATACCATGTGATCAAATATTTTCGGCCTTTCCCACCAGTCAATTTGAATTAAAGTCGTCACTAATGCAGAGCGAGTTTCTACGCACTGAGAACTCAACGCCTCGTTGATGGGTAGCTTGGAGTTAGTCTTACGAGTGGTGGGGGTGATAGGCATACCGTAGTGCAGTGATGTCAAAGCAAGCGCATTTTTCTGACCTTGACATCGTTCGCGGGCATCAAGAGCTAGATATGGAAGGAGGAAGGATTATGTACATTAGTCGTAAAAAAAATGACCGACCCTTGTAGCTGATTTCAGAGCCTTGTTCACTCCAGAGCACGATAGACTGATAACTAAGACTTTCGTGTTTCGAATATTGCATGGGAAGGAAACTTTTTTTCTTTTTGTTTCTTATTCAAATTTATTCCCAATACTTTTCGATTGCAGAGATATTTTACTACTTCATTAACTTATTATTCCCAGAACATGAATTTTACCAGCTTATTTTCTAATGGCTTTCGAAATGAGCTACGTCAGCAGTCGAAACTACAATAATTTCAATAGATTACTCGCTATCTTGTGAATGCGGGCGTGGCATGCGCAGTGGCTTATTTCGGGGATTTTTATTATTCCGTCGGTCCGGTTTTTTTGCCACTACTGTACTCTTGAAGACGTTCGTTCTCTCCCCCACACTGCCATCCCTTTAAGGCAAGGCTCAGTAAATAGCAATGACGTCATTCATTCAAATTGACTGGCGGGAAAGGCTGAAATTATTTGATCACATGGTAGAAGAACAAAATGGATGCTGTTGCAGCACGACATCTTGCATTACCGTTATCAACATTAGAACCAGGAATCGAAAAGGTGTTGGCAAATGCATAAGTAGCTGCTGCATTGTGTACATGCTAGTGACTTCGTAAGAAGGAGAAACTACTTGTTGATGTGATTGTAAAATTTCTATTTTTATTGCACATTAGTGGTAGTGTAAACTTTTATAATAAAGTATAGGAAGAAACAATAAAACACCACTTTATCCAGAACTTTTGTCATTCCGCGAGTATATGAAGGTTGAAAAACTACTGATCTACATAATCACCGTTATCGTTACAGAGTTCACCAACGAAGTAACAGGAAAAGGAGGAATGACATTAATGCTTTCAAATAGTTCCACGGTTACTGACTGTCGACGTAACTGAGACGACACCGACAAATTGTTCTCGGATCTCTCTTTTCAGAAAAAAGATTCTTTCATGCACCGTGAATTTCGACAGAGCCCTCAATCTTTCTTTCCTCAAAGATGGAGCCATTCTAATAATTATCACAATATTTAAAATTAATCGCTGTGGCTGTGTTTAAACGAGGGACTTCAGATCAAACAACAAACATAGTAACCCTAGATCAAGAGAATGACTCGCCTTAGTGAAGATGGCTTTTGTATTAAATTTGTTCAGATATTTTCAGCATACTAAGTCACTTATGAATATGACATTCGTCCTTTATATCAAACAAACTTAAATTATACAGACAGGAGGTTTTGTTTGATAGTAGTTTGCTGTACTACTTCGTTCTGCCTGTGTAGTAATGAGGAACTAGAAATATTCAGAAATTAAGACGTAATGTGATGAGAAATTCATTTGCAAAACATCAAACGTCGCCATAGTACAGTATTTGCGATGAGAGGTATGTCGGTTCACAAAGGTGCTTGCTTGCCCTTGACGAGAAATCTGTAACCAAGGCAACGAGCTACCACAAGCAAGAGGTGGTGATGTCTCCTCGCACCGGCTGAGGTTAATTTCCGCATACCGTACTAAAACAGTTACATCTCCTACATATATTTGAGATTATATTTGTATATACTTTGATTCCCTGGACTACTGACCCACAATTTCGGAAGTACATTAGTCTATTATAAAGAGGCAGGAGCTAATATAGAACAGTGGTTCCCAAACTTTTTTGATCGCGGATCCCTTTCGACTCTAAAAAAGATTCACGGATCCTCAAATAAAATAAAATAAAATAAAATAAAATAAAATAAAATAAAATAAAAATAAAATAAAACAAAATTAAATTAAATTGAATTAAATTTAAAATTTAAAATAAAATAAAATTAAAAATAGAATTAAAATTTAAAATTTAAAATAAAATTAAGATTTAAAATTTAAAATAAAATTAATAATTAAATTTAAAATGAAATTAAGATTTGAAATTGAAAATAAAATTAAGATTTGAAATTGAAAATAAAATTAAGATTTCAAATTAAAAATAAAACTAAAATTTAAAATTAAAAATAAATTTAAAATTTAAAATAAATTTAAAATTTAAAATAAATTTAAAATTTAAAATAAAATTAAAATTTAAAATTAAAAATATAATCAACATTTAAAATTAAAAAAACAATTAAAATTTAAAATTAAAAATAAAATTTAAATTTAGAATTAAAAATAAAATTTATATTTAGAATTAAAAATTGAATTGAATTAAAAATTAAAAATTGAATTAAATTTAAAAATTAAATAAAATCAAATTAAATTAATAGTTAGATTGATATAGATATAAATTTAATATGCCTCCATATTTGATATACTGTACGTATTTAACATGGACAATACTATGTCTACAACTACATTAATTATCATACATAGCCATGAGTTCATAAACATGCAGTAGTATTTATAAACTCAGTAATTACATGCATAATTAAAAAAAAATACTTTCAAATTGGTAATTTGAAGAATGGTGTTGTTTCCTCATCTCACAAATTTATTTCAAGTTGGGGGAGATGGAAGAAAGTTGAATCCTCATTTCTGATGTGGCAAACAGGCGATGACGGAATTTTGATAAGTTACTTAACACTTTGTTACATAGCACACAAAGGGAGTCCGGAGCAATTTTATTGACTGTATACGTAAATCCAAGAGTCAAATATGATTTATCGTATTTTCGTTTTTTGGTTGATTCACCCGTTTTAAAACTACCAGTACAAGGTGATCGACTGGATTCTGAATTTGTAGAACTGTTATTTTTATTGTCTTTTATTAGCCACCGATCCATTGAGACGACACTGTACAATATGAAAACTAAAATTATTCGTAATATTAAATTAATATTAATATGTTCGGAATTAAATACACGTGGTTATTAACACGCAGTTTAACACGAACACCTCTCATAAGCCTGCTTGTACTGAATGAATATAACTGACTTCACAATAAAAGTAGCAGAAGCAGAACGCGTGCACAATAATGGACGAAATTAGTTTTTTTAAAAACGTGTAGAAATTTATTACTGACTAAATAACATTATCAATAATTTTTTTTACAATAATTAAGACATTGTCTCTGATCACATTTACATAAACTTATTGTTACACTGTTGATCTCAAGAAAAAAAAAAACTGCTAACATTTACACATACAACGCAGATAAGAACTACCTAACTAATAATTTGCCACCCTCGCCAATCAGAGAGAAACTTTTAATAGAATTGACCACCTTAATTGAAAAAAAAGAAATTCGTGTGTTTTACAACAGCTCCAAGGCCAGCTCATGCAAGGGTGAAATCTGGTCATGTACCCTTGTCGATTACAAGTACAGTCGCGTACAATCGAGTCGAGAAAACTGTAGTTTTGTGTGTTATTTATTTCAAAATGTATACAGTATATTACCAACCGCGGATCTCCTGATAAGTGTTGGCGGATCCCCAGGGATCCGCGGAACACACTTTAGGAACAACTGATCTACAGGAATTCGGTGGGAAAGCGGGACAGATTAGACACCATGATTTTGCCTTCTGGCCCAAATGATTAGAGATACGGAGGAAAAAGTTAAAATATTACGGGAAGGAGCAGAGACTGTAAAGACTCGAAATTAGCATGAATAAAACTGAGGAGACGATGGTGAATATTAAAATTGATGAAAAGTTGTCACTATGGGAAAGATAGTCTACTGAACAGATCAGAGTACGATCAACATAGCTGGATGAGCAAATTAAGGATTAGATTCATATGAAGGGAGCAAACGAGCATTTGTTAAATGGTATCCTCTGTATGCGACTACATAAAGATTAATTTTTTGGTCCCACAGGATATATCTGTCATGGTAACAATTGTTATTAGAGGAGAAAAATTCGCTCCGACGCCGTGGATCAAACTGGGGTCCTTAGTTCTACGTACCAAGCGCTCTAACCACTGAGCTACCCCGAAGTTCAATCCACAGCACCGGATCGAATTCCTCTCTAGTGTTTACCCTTTGTGGCCTGACTCCAAGTTTACATATATGTTGACATAATAACAATTTTTACCATGACAGATGTATTCTGTGGTACCAAAAAATTAATTTTTACGTAGATTCTTCGCCAAACAGTGCATATTACTGTGGAATTCCGACCAAGTCACTCAGTTGAGTGCGCTCCTTATATAATGGCAGTTGACTTAATATTATGTCAATATACAGAATATGTCGAACTTGGAGTCAGGCCACAAAGGGAAAGACACTAGGGGAGAGGGACTCGATCCGGTGCTGTGCATTGAACTTCGGCGTAGCTCAGTGATTAGCGTGCTTGGTATGTAGAACCAGGACGCGGATTCGATCCCCGGCGCCGGAGCAAATTTTTGTCCCCTAATAACAACTGTTTATGAGAACCTAAATATTTCCTGACAAACTAAATTACGTCTCTTTAACATCAAACCAAAGTCAACACAATTTTATGGCTATGAAACATGGGAAAGTTACCTAGAAGTCTATAAATCAACTTCATGTGCTTGTGAACTGTAGCCTACGTCGAATTAGCAACATAAAATGACAGGATGTGATGATAAATTAAGGATTATGTCTGATAACAAATGAACAGTCAATGGAAATTCAAATAAAGGGAGAAAAATGGCGCTTGATCGATCATACTTTAAAGAAAACCCACTGGAGTTAAAAAAAATAGGTAATTGATTAGAAAGAGAGGGTCGCCTAAAGAAATCTTGGGAAAACAGATTGAGGATAAATGTAAGAGTGTAGGAGGTGGGGAAAGTGAGGTCAGGAGCCTGGGCAATGGAGAAGTTTCACATATGGCCTATGCTGCAATAGGAGTAACAGAAAATAAGTCAAGGGGATAATCTAATATTTGCGGAAGAATTTATGATTTAGGAAAGGCATACAATAGCGCCCAGAAGTATATTTTAAGGAGACGACAACCTGAAAAAAAAACAGGCACCTGACTATTTTAATAAAACAAATTCATATAACTAAGTGTTGTTATGTATTCTAAATTATTTAATCCAATATTCCATACAATTCTTAATGGTTTATCAGAAATGAAATATAATTTGATATCTGTTTAGGCTCAGAAGTATAGATAGGATGGAAATAAAAATAAGGAAAACATTATTGCGTCTAAACTTCAGACCTTAATATTCTATTGCATAGCCATTTGCTGCACATCTCGACGGCATGGAGTCAATAAGATTGGCCAGGGTTGCCTGAGTAATTTTTCTCCATTCTTCACCCAATATTTTGAAGAATTTTTTTAGAAGTGTAGGTTCGTTTACGAACACGTTCATTCAACACCTCTTTAAGATGCTCTATTGGATTAAGATCCGAACTTTGGCTAGGCCAATTCAATAGTCACCTTCTTTTTCTTTAGTATCTTCTGAACATGCGAAGAAGTTTGTTTTGGATCACTGAAATGTCCATTTACGTGACATATTCCGTCTTGCATAAGATATTGTAACGTTGCCGTACTAGGACGACTGAGTGGATAACGTGATTTCGGAGTGAGTAACGTGAAAAAGCTAAGTCTTCCACTTTAGTGAGGATGAGGTATGCAGGCCGACGTTCACAGACTAAGTCCAAAAATTTGACTTTGAAGCATAAAGATGTATATTTGAAGAAGAAGAAGAAGAAGAAGAAGAAGAAGAAGAAGAAGAAGAAGAAGCTACAGATGTTCACTACATGGCACCGGTGGAGGCTAATCCTCTCGAGACACTCAAATTACACACATTTATAATGTTTTGTTAGGGTGTTGGTCACACGAGGAATCATCATGTGATCAATGACCTTAGTGGTCACCAGAAGAGCGTGAGGACCAGAAATTGGAAATGTTACTGTTTGTTCCAGCTATTAAGGGGTCACTTCAGAAGTTAGCGTGCAGCTGTTTCCTAACACAATCTACAATTATTTTTTAACTTAATATTGAAGTTACAAAAGCAATGTTCTCCTGATGACACCCACAATTCATATTGCATTATAGTCATAGGTTCCTATCCCAAGGAAGTCCTGGGTTCGTGTACCAACTCATTACAGTATCATACACAGTTGTTTCCGATTTATGATAACGTATTTGAATGACATCATGTGCGTCAGGAGTCACCACGACAGCTGAACTGTGGCTCGAGGTGACAGACCAGTAGTGAGTGATCTCATAGAGTGCACGGCGACTCACAGTAGAAATTCCCAAGAAAATCGAGCCTTTTTGGTAGGGATACATAACAACCCTTTCCGATGTCAAGCACAGTTAAATGAAAATAAAAGAAGCCTGCAATAAACGAGGTTTCGTTATTTCCAAGAAAGGCATCTTCTGTGTACTTAATAAGATTGGTAAAGCTCGAATGGAATTAATTTGTATCATCTCGTGGGGTGCGGCGAATTGTGACGGGGGGGTGTGGATTTGCTTGCTTTTTCTACTCTGGAATTGATCCCATCTCGGCTTTGCCAGTCTTACTAGGTACACATAAGATGCCTTTCTTGGAAATAACGAAACCACTTTTTTTGCAGGCTCCTATGATTTTCACGTAACTGTACTTGGAATCGGAAAGGGTTGTTATGTACCCCTTCCAAAAAGGTTCGATTTTCTTGGGAATTGCTGTGATACACCGTGCACACTGATTATGAAATCACTCACTACTGGTCTGTCACCTGTCGCCGCAATTAAGCTGTCGGTGAGATTCCTGACGCACATGACGTATTTCAAATTCGTTATCAGAGATCGGAAACAACCCTGTATAATCTTCTAGAATATTACCATACTTGAATTGATCCATTGTCCGATCAATCTCAATCAGAGGACCAACATTAATTTGAGAGAAATAACCCCATACAATGATGCTCCCTCCACCATGTTTCAAAGTGGGTACTCTGTACCATTTGTCGTTCCTCTTGTTGATTGGTCGTCGAACGTACTGGATCCCATCTGATGAGTACATATTGAACTTGCTCTAACCACTCCACAGGACTTTGGACTAATTATTAGTACTCCATGTTGCATACTTCTTTGCAAATTCATGTCTGTCCTTTCTATTCTTCTGACTGACCAGTGGTTCCGCGAAGGTCTCCTGTCATGCAGTTCTGTAGTTACTAAGCAACGTTTCGCAGTAGATACATGGATGTTTAGCTCACGATTTTCTTGTAGATCATCCCGTATTTCCCGAGCTGTTTTTTTTTTTAAAGGATGAGATACTCATCGCCTACGAATGATTCTGTCTTCTTTCTGTGTAGTTTTCCGAGGCCGATCACATAGTTTATTATTTTCTACAGTCCTTCGTTTCTTCTAAAGGCGGTACCACACACAAGCTGTTGAGATATTCGAACTATTCGGCCCTTATTAAGGGTATTTAATACAACCTTTCTGAACTCAACAGAATATTCTTTAGTTTTCGGCATTTCTGTAAAATAATACAGAAACCAAGCTTAGTTATAAGTAAATAACAAGAATTTTTGTTATATTTACAAAACCATAAAGTATTTTGAGATAATGCAGAATGAAAGTTTGACAACAGAAATACCTTCCAGTTCACAGCAGTGTCCAGCTGTCTGTTGTCTGAATAAGTAGTCTACCTTCGTACGTTCATGTCTCAAGGTATGCAGTCCTGCCAATGAAAAACCTCCAGTACAAAATACTTTTGATCGCTACTGTATTTGATAGAAAATTTACTAGACCATTTACTACACCATACTTTCTTTACAACGAATCCAAATGGATCTATCCGTGTGTGAACCTTTTTAATTTTATATAATATAATGAAAGTATATCCATATGGACATAACGAATTTCCAAGATCAAGCGACCTCCCAGACGTGGGACAGCATTAGCCTGATGATGGAACCACTAAGTGGTTCGAAAATGTTAGGAATTATTATTAAGTTTCAACACAGATCAAAACACAACACTTTTCTTCTGTAGAGACTCACCACGAAAGCATCAATTCTCATCGATTAGTTAGTCATATCCGTAAACACAATCGACAAAATTGTAAGCGATCTTCAAATTGCCAGCAATGTGTTCAGGGTTCATTAGTGCGTATGTGCCAATAGAGCTGCAGGTTGAATGCAGTAATCTTGGATTTTATATGAAACTGAAAGGAAGTGATGTAGCAAATAAAGGTTTCTACGTCTGTGATGAAGGCCATAAAGGTGTAAGTGACGAAGATAATAACGATAAGCTTTATGTTGGTCATAACGAAGGTACTGAAGAAGGCTGTGTGCTGTGGTGATGAGATGATGGCGAAGGCCATAATTTCGATAGCCTTCATGGTGGTTGTGGTAATAGTAATGTAGTCCCTTTGTTGATGGATCGGAGTAGGCTGGTAATTGGGACGCTGTTGATGGTTATGTCAAGGATAATGATGTTGACGATGAAATGCATGGTAATCATCACGATGATTACACTATACATTTAATTATCATCAAAGTTTTATTGGTTTTCTTATAGTAGTCCTTACTAGTCCTATCGTTTTTGTCAGTCATCAAAGACATGCTGGATACAGTATTTTTTATTAGCTCTCAGGATCTCTTCCATAGCTTTAACCACTTGTTATGAAAACTGAAAGTGCATCTAATGAAAGTGTTTATTCAACTTTGGAAATAGAAAAATTCACATTGTTGAAATCCGGACTGTAGGGAGAATGAGGAACATACTTAGTTTATTTTAGTGACATATTACATAACTGCTTTTAGCTTGAACCCTGCAAGAAGTAAGTAGATAGACTAAAAGCGAGTTATTCATCACGTCAACACTACTGGCGGGCTGGGTCACACAGTTCAGGCCTCACAGTCATAACACCTCACTTCCAACTTATCATGTTGCGGTACACTCCGTCTTAAAACACGATATTCTTCCACATGTCTCATTACTAACCACTACGTCTGTTGACTAACCAATGTCATGATGACTTTTGTTTTCTTGACATGAGTGTCCCTCAGCTACGAGCATAGATATTATTTTCATTCTTTCTCTTCCTTCTTCCCCTCCTATGCACGTTTGTGATTAAATTTCCTTCTTAAAACGCAACACACAGCTCGCTCACTAGCGAAACAAGCAAGGACAAGGGCCATAATCGTTGAATTGAGCTGTACAATGTGAGACCATGCATTACCGTAGTACTGCATCCACCCATTTGCATTTGAATGAGGTTCTTTTCGCTTGATGTGATCTTTGAGTTTCTTCAGTACACTTCTATAGTCCGAAATTGTGTCGTCAATGTTGTGCGGCACGTAATAAAACATTCAGGATCTCTAATTGCTCTCTTGATGTTATTCGTCTATTTTCCCTCACAACTGCAGCAGCAGAGTTATGTTTACACCAGTAAAATTTTGTACCACCTACGAGGAGTACTAAAAGGTAGAACAAATTCCCCACAAGCCTGTTGTAACATTTCCTACGCATCAGCAGCAAAATAGCAGCAGCGTGATGTTCTTCACTCTATTGTGCCGTAGGCGAAACTAAACATGTCTGAACTTGATCGTATAAACCAGAAATAAACTTAACAATATCATTATTACGTTATAGATGAGGCGTTATATTAACACTATAACACAACACAAAATTTACATTTTAAATTCGAAAGTGTGGAAGTCAAGATCATAACTATTCATTATTGTACAACGTACTTATCATATTGATAATGAAGATAGCTATAAGGCTGTCATAATGATGAAAGTATTGCGACGGTGACAGACAATAGTCGTGGTGATAACATGGTATAACAGCGTTGCCAACCATGCGAGATTTTAACCCTGATGAGATATGCAAAAACATTTACAGGATAATGCGATTATTTTCATTATCCCTTCAATACTCGGGCTACATACATTTTTAATTCACTGCTCATTATTAAGTCATCACATCTCCGCTTTCAGTGCTGAGAGCTTGAAATTTTCAGTACCTTCCTGTTACCATTTAGCTCTGATGTCTGGAGTGTGGTATCAACTAGACGGTGCTCCAGCACATTTCAGACTTCCAGTACGTCAATGGTTAGATCGCCATTTTCCAGGTAGATGGATTGGAAGGGTGTGGTCCCATTGCCTGGCCAGCCCGGTTCCCAGACCTAACACCATTGGAATTCTTTCTCTGGGGCTGCATGAAGGAGAGAGTGTACCAAACAGAGATAGCAAGCAGTGAAGAGCTCGTTGCAAAGATTAACACGCTGGAATGGAGATACACCAGCACTGATTGGATAATGTGCAGCGAGAGGTCAGATGGCATGTTGAAGCGTGTGTTCATGCGAGAGGGGGACATTATTTTGAACATCTGCTTTAGACAACTGACAATTAGCCTACCTTCTTTCAAGCAAACGGGTCCATTAGGTGTGGAATCAAATGGGGATAGCTACGGTACGTGATATTCGTGTAACTCGGAAACGGGGATGAATATTGAAAACGTGTATTAGGATTTTTTGTTGCTAAGGTCCTGAATCATCTCCTTAAGGATTGACCTGACCTTTTGATACATTCTGTATGTACATATACAGGGTGTTTAAAAAATACGGGGCATAATTTCAGGTATGTATTTCCCATATGTAGCAATCAAAATAGTTCATTACAACATGTGTCCGGAAATGCTTCATTCCCGAGTTATGGCCTTCACAACATTGAAATTCACCGGAACGTTTTTCTTTCCGCAGGTCGTTGTCATTACAGAAGATGTTCAAAATGTCCACCTCCTGCTTGAATAAAGACCTCACATCGATGTCTCATTGACCTGCGAACACGATCCCAAACTCCAGGAGTATTGAGTATGTCCTCAGAACATGCCACAATTCGATTCCGAAGGGATTCCAAATCAGGCATCGGAGACGAATAAACCAATGATTTTAAATGGCCCCACAAGTAGAAATCGAGAGGGTTCACATCAGGTGAGCGTGGAGGCCAAGCAATTGGGCCACCTCTACCTATCCATCGATCAGGCAACCTTCGATCAAAGTACCGGCGAGCCGTACGACTGAAGTGTGCAGGAGCGCCATCATGCAAGAAGTGAATGTGTTGACGATTGATCAGTGGAGTGTCTTCTAAAACATGAGGTATGGTGTTTTCCAGGAAGTTTGTGTACGCCTACCACGTAAGTCTGTTTACAAGTACATGGGGTCCAACTAATGGATCACAAATGATACCGGCCAACATGTTGAGGGAGAACCGCACCTGGTGATGAGATGGAACAGTTGCACGTGGGTTTTCATACGCCCATACATGCTGATTGTGGAAATTTGTTATGCCATCTCGTGTGAATTGTGCTTCATCTGTAAATAATACTAAGGCAGGAAAGTTCGGATTTACACCACACTGCTGCAAGAACACTGACAGAACCTAACTCGTGCAGGGTAATCTGCTGGTGACAGGGCCTGTACACGTTGCAAATGATAAGGATACAATTGATACTCTTTCAACAGTCTCCAGACAGTTGTATGAGGAACATTGACTTGGAACGCTACCCTTCGTGTGCTGATAGAAGGATTCATGTTCACAGCCTCCAGAATTTCCTCCTGTACTTCTGGAGTTGTAGATCTTGGTCGTCCCCTTCCCAAACCAGGAGAGTTAAATTTTCCATACTCGCACAGACGGTAATGGAGACGTACAAATATCTTCCGATCTGGACATTGTCGCTGTGGGTACCTCTCCTGGTACAAACGACGAGCCAGCGCAGCATTGCCGTCAGTCTTACCGTACATGAAGTGTATCTCTGCCACCTCTTGATTTGAATACATGTCGCACAGTCTAACGCCTACACAACACTGAATGTAACCTTCGCCTCGGAATGAACTGTCAGAGTGCCCTCTTAATGTCTCCTTTGACGGCAACGACCTGCGGAAAGAAAAACGTTCCGGTGAATTTCAATGTTGTGAAGGCCATAACTCGGAAATAAAGCATTTCCGGGGACCTGTTGTAATGAACTATTTTGATTGTCTACATGTGGGAAATACATACCTGAAATTATGCCCCGTATTTTTGAAACGCCCTGTATATATCATATACTATAATAAATAAGGATTTAGGACCTACATTATGTAAATAATGCAATACATATTATCATTTATATAAATACGTTATTTTCTATTTATTCTGCAGTTTTTCTTCAATAAACACAATGGAATATCTAGCATCGTACAGAAGACTTGCTGCGCCAGCTGGAAGAATATCTAACCTGATTATGCCAGAAGAAGGTAGCGCCAGACTTTCCTTATCGCTGTGTACACGGCGCAAGCGTCATATTGCAAGCCAGAAGTCATTTGTGCGCTTTTTCCTCATAGCTGCTGCAATCTAGCAGTTCGCGCTGCAGTTCAGATGGTGCAATAGCGACCTTGCGCAGGAAAAATCTATTGCAATTGACAAAAAACTAGCTCCGTGGACAAGTAAGTACCTTTCAGTTGCTGGCACCAATGTTGCGTAATACATGCGGAGTCAGAGTTTTATCCTGGTCCCCAATTTTACGACCAAAATAACAGTGGTAGGCTTTTCTGACTAATTGAGAAAATGTCACTTCTTGTCACAAATAGACAAATGTTTCAGGATTGTTCACATAGTCTCGTGGCATTTTTGTTTACTTCAACAGAAATAACTCGTATCGTAAAGTCCTTACAAGTATATCAACTATCACCCATACACCTGGCACGTATGTGAAAAACGAACTCAAATAAGTATTAAAAATACCGAAGTTGAGCAGGAGAGAGAGAGACAAGAAAATCACTGAAAATTAGCTGAAAGAGATGTTTACGACCAGAATAATGAAATAATGATAAACGTTGTTTCTTATACCTCTACCCAACTATTGTAATTTTTTTAATTAGCTATAAAATATCATAATCTCTTCACATGCACGCAAAATAGCCGCATACTAGCCTTACCAACACAAAAGACATCATCGTATTCATCATCATACACAATCTCGCTCTTGCACTTGTGGAATACCTACCCAGTGACATCAGAGACTGTCGGAATTTAGTAACGTTCAAAAGCAAACTTATTAAGCATTTTCTTACTGCGTAGAGTAGGTTTAATTTTTACTTAATTAAAAAAAAAAGTTTCTCTCTTCTTAACTTTTACAATAAACTGTCTAGCTTTCATTAATCAGTTAATCTTTTAGTACTTTGATTTTTATTGTATTTGTAAATTTAATATTAATTGTAATTATAATTAATTGTAATTGTGTTCTTAATATTGTAATTGTAATCCCCTGGTAGAGGGGAAGAGAAGGCCTGATGACCTTATCTCTACCAGGTTAAAAAAAATAAAAAAAATAAATAAATAAACAAATAATCAAACAAACAAACAAACAAATAAAATTCATATCAAATTACCTCACTATAAAAAAGCAATATACAATGGAAACTGGAGTTAATTTTTAATTTTCTCTTTGATATTCATGAGCAGAACATCAAAATTGATCAGAATTGGCTATTTTTAAATGTATATTTTCATTATTGAACAGTTTTACCGATAATGTGCTGCGTATTATCGATAGAAATTTCTCTGGGTAAAGTAACTGCTAGAATTTCTAGGCTTTTACTTATACAAGTTCCGAAAAGAAATGTCATGTTAGTTTATTGTAATTATATGTAGTTACTCTTAATAATGCATTCATTAATATATTATTTCAAAAATATACCTACATGCAAGTAATGGTATTTATTTAATACGGTATTGATACCTGTTAATCAAGATTTAGTAAATTATTTTGTTCAGTTTTAAAGATGTTTAGGATTGTTGGGTTCTTCCTCTTCAATTCCGTAAATTATGTGTTAGTTGAGACATTCATTCTTCATTCCTTATCGTGCACTGTTAAATTATGTGTTAGTTGAGATGTTCATACCATGTCGTGCACTTGTTCTAGAAAGGTATTTAACAGCACAGAATACGGTATAACAGATTATTGGAGCTTTAAACGTTACATGTTGGAAGATAATTCAGGTCAAGGCCATCGTATTTCGGCTCCGTTGGCGATTTTATCTGAGGCACAAAGCAGCACGCGATAGGACGAAGTTTTGAATTCGCAAATTTATGAGAGTAATTTCCTGTGATTATTGAAATGACTGGAAAACGTGTCGAAGTTACATTAACCTTGTTACCGGTTTGGACAACTTGTTCGAATAGGTGGATACTCCACATCCCATAGGTGCTGCAGGTAACATGTGGAATTCAGGGAACAATCTGAAAATGGGCGCTCTATACATTCAGAGAGAAGGAAAGTTATCGGGAAAGAGCAATTGGAACAGCGTGCCGCTTTCAGATACCGTGAGATCAAAAGTGAACAAAATGGGATTAGTTTCGAAACTCATTTCAGCTTTACTTTACATGAATACGTAGGCTATTCCGACTCTCCGATTTTACATTAAACGTGGGCTAAATAGGACACTCGTGATGTAGGGTTAGCGTACTGCAGGACATTAACTAAACAGAATACAGCATATTCACAACAGACAAATATCCATTTTCAAGAACAACTTCAAGCCCACTTTCACCATCTATTACTATATCTCATCTTCGTCCCTTCTCTTCATCTCTACTTTCCTGCCCACTCTTCTACTCTCGTTCCAGTCCTTTGTCCTCCTAATCCTCTACTTTTCTTCTTCACTTTTCTTTCCCACCTCCTCTTTAGCATTTTCCTTTCTTCTCGTCTTTTCTTATCCTCATTTCTTCTTTTTCTGCTCGTCCTCTTCTTCTTCTTCCTCTGCTCCAACGCTTTTTCTTTCTCTGCTGCTCCTCCTCTCTCCTTATTCATCCTCTGCTCCACCTCCTCTCTTTTTCTCACCCTCTGCTCCTCCTCTCCTTCTGTCTCTGCTCCTCCTCTCCTTCTTCCTCTGCTCCTCCTCTCCTTCTTCCTCTGCTCCTCCTCTCCTTCTTCCTCTGCTCCACCTCTCCTCCTTCTTCTGGTCCTCCTCTCCTCCTTCCTCTGCTCCTCCTCTCTTCTTCCTCTGCTCCTCCTCTCCTCCTTTCTCTGGTCCTCCTCTCCTCCTTCCTCTGGTCCTCCTCTCCTCCTTCCTCTGCTCCTCCTCTCCTCCTTTCTCTGGTCCTCCTCTCCTCCTTCCTCTGGTCCTCCTCTCCTCCTTCCTCTGCTCCTCCTCCCCTTCTTCCTCTGCTCCTCCTCCCCTTCTTCCTCTGCTCCTCCTCTCCTTCTTCCTCTGCTCCACCTCTCCTCCTTCTTCTGGTCCTCCTCTCCTCCTTCCTCTGCTCCTCCTCTCTTCTTCCTCTGCTCCTCCTCCCCTTCTTCCTCTGCTCCTCCTCTCATCTTCTTCCTCTGCTCCTCCTCTCCTCCTTCCTCTGCTCCTCCTCCCCTTCTTCCTCTCCTCCTCCCCTTCTTCCTCTGCTCCTCCTCCCCTTCTTCCTCTGCTCCTCCTCCCCTTCTTCCTCTCCTCCTCCCCTTCTTCCTCTGCTCCTCCTCCCCTTCTTCCTCTGCTCCTCCTCCCCTTCTTCCTCTGCTCCTCCTCCCCTTCTTCCTCTGCTCCTCCTCCCCTTCTTCCTCTGCTCCTCCTCTCATCTTCTTCCTCTGCTCCTCCTCCCCTTCTTCCTCTGCTCCTCCTCCCCTTCTTCCTCTGCTCCTCCTCTCCTTCTTCCTCTGCTCCACCTCTCCTCCTTCTTCTGGTCCTCCTCTCCTCCTTCCTCTGCTCCTCCTCTCTTCTTCCTCTGCTCCTCCTCCCCTTCTTCCTCTGCTCCTCCTCTCATCTTCTTCCTCTGCTCCTCCTCTCCTCCTTCCTCTGCTCCTCCTCCCCTTCTTCCTCTCCTCCTCCCCTTCTTCCTCTGCTCCTCCTCCCCTTCTTCCTCTGCTCCTCCTCCCCTTCTTCCTCTCCTCCTCCCCTTCTTCCTCTGCTCCTCCTCCCCTTCTTCCTCTGCTCCTCCTCCCCTTCTTCCTCTGCTCCTCCTCCCCTTCTTCCTCTGCTCTTCCTCCCCTTCTTCCTCTGCTCCTCCTCTCATCTTCTTCCTCTGCTCCTCCTCCCCTTCTTCCTCTGCTCCTCCTCTTCTTCCTCTGCTCCTCCTCCCCTTCTTCCTCTGCTCCTCCTCTCATCTTCTTCCTCTGCTCCTCTCCATCTTCCTCTGCTACTCCTCTCTTGTTCTCCTTCTTCTGCTTCCCATCTCTTCTTTTCTACATCCAATGCTCTTCTTCTTCCTCTACTTCCTACTCTGCTCTTCTCTAATTATAATTGATTGAATTAATTTACCTCATAAATTAAGTTACTACTTTATTTTATAGGTTTATTAAATTTAAATAAACATGTACTGGTCGTTAAAACTTAACTGAAAAATATTGCTGGAGAATCTTTTAAGTGTAGTGTAAATATTCGTAATTTAAATACAGTATGTATTGTATTTAGGCTGTTCGAGTGGTAGAGAAGGACTTATGGCCTTAACTCTCCCAGCGAAAATAAAGCATGCTATTCTGTTCTATTCTCCTTCTTCTTCCTTTGCTTCTCCTTTTTTCTTCTTCTTTCTCTGTTTCTTCTTCTTCTTCTTCTCATCCTCCTTCGCCCCTGCACTGCGCTGGTAAAAAGTGATGATAATCTTATACGCTACAGTAGATAATGATAACAATATTAGCTATTGTTTTCGTTGCAGGAAAATAATTGACGCCAAGTTTTTATAAGATTGATTTCGAAGCGATGTTGAAATTCTACTCTTAGTTTTAAAAACTTGAACTTTTAATTTTAATTTCGTAAAATTCGAAAATAAATTAACAAAAAGTTAAAATAATTATATAAAGTAGAGAAAGGATTGAAACCTAAGTAATGTATAGGAGTAAAGCGATAAAGGTTGTTCTGTATGATTGTGATACTTGGACTCACTTTGAGAGAGGAACAGAAGTTAAGGGTATTTGAGAATAAGCACGTATGGGCGAATCCAGAAATGCATATGTACCTATAGGTGTATTAGTTGGCAGACCGGAAGGAAAAAGACCTTTGGGGAGGCCGAGACGTAGATGGGAGGATAATATTAAAATGAATTTGAGCAAGGTGGGATATGATTGTAGAGACTGGATTAATCTTGCTTAGGATAGTGACCGATGGTGGGCTTATGTGAGGGCGGCAATGAACCTCCGGGATCCTTAAAAGCCGTAAGTAAGTGAAGCGATGAACTACGTAACTTTCGTGGTTTCATTATTGTCTTTAGTCGTGTAGTTCACCGCCTTCACAGTTGTCGCCATCATTATCACAATAGTTTCTTAATAGTATAATAAATCAGATGTGACTTAATTACTAAATTATCAATTAATAAATTTACTTTTACAACTAACATTGCCTTTTGACATTAATTGCACATAAACATTTTCAAGCTGACAAGAGAACCTTGCAAAACCTGTAGGCTGGAACGCCCTTCGTGAAATGTCTGGCAGACTATATACTGTGCAGTAGGCCTACATGAAAGGTTCATGAAAATAACAGCTATCCGTAAAAATTGTTATACACAAAATGAAGGTTGAAAACATCAACAGAAGGAGGAAGTGTGAAACTTGAGGCAGATTCTTTTGAAGAAGATACTCGTGAGATAAGTGGGGACTTTCTGAAGCCACGAGAATTCCACCAACTTCAGTATTCCGTATTCTGACAAACTATTTAAAGAATAGAAAAATTTCTGCGAGATGGGTTCCTCAATGCTCGACTGCTGAATAAATGCAGAAATACCTGGACATTGCAACCTTGCTGAAACAAAGATTCGATGTTGAAGGTCAAGTATTCTTGCTTCGAATTGTCGATATTGATGAAACTTGGGTTAGAGACTTTGAGCCGAGTTGAAATCATAGTCGAATGAGTGGAGAGGTTCAGTTTTCACACGAACAAAGAAATTTCGACGACCTCAATGAAAGATGAAGCAAATTATCTATGCTTATGTTCACCAAGGAATCATCATGAAAGATAGTCCCATGTGGAACAAGTGTCACAGCAGTGTATTATATTAACTTCATGTAAAATCTGGCAGAAAAATGCACAAAAACCGACCTCAGTTGTTTGAGACTGTCCAACTGTTCTTCATGACAATGCTCACCCGCATACCGGGAATGTTGGAACCCAAATGTTGCGCAAATACGGTTGGGAAGTGTTACCTTATGCTCCCTACAGTCCGGATATGAGTCCATAAGACGTTGACTTGTTTCCAAAGTTGAATAAACCTATGCGTGGACGTCGTTTTGTTTCTGTGGAAGAGCTTCCTGCCACCTCTACCCGAACCATTCGACAGATGAACAGAAGTGGTACTTGCGATGGAATAGTAAAGCTCCCCAGACTTTGGGATTCAGTCATTGATAAGCAGAGAGACTATATTGAAGGATTGTAAAGCGATAATGTAAAAAAATAAACGTATAACTAAAAATATGTGTGCATTATTTATGAAATGACCCTCGTATGACACCTACAAAGTTCATACAACAAAGCTTGTCTAAATTTCTATCGAATACCTTCTCCATGCATGAATCTGATCTGGTTGTTCCACATTTAGGATTTGAGATTAAGTCCATAATTTTAACGAATTCTGCATTTAGTTATTTCATTATGCCTGCGAATATAGAATAAAATAAATTAGTCACAGAGACCTCTTTTTTATTTACTTTCAATTTACATATACTGTAGATTTGTGCTGTTTATGGTTGTGAAACTTGGACTGTCACTTTGAGAGAGGAACATAGGTTAAGGATGTTGAGAATAAGGTGCTTAGGAAAATATTTGGGGCTAAGAGATATGAGATTACATGAGAATGGAGAAAGTTACACAACATAGAACTGCACGCATTGTATTCTTCACCGGACATAATTAGGAACATTAAATCCAGACGTTTGAGATGGGCAGGGCATGTAGCACGTATGGGCGAATCCAGAAATGCATATAGAGTGTTAGTTGGGAGGCCAGAGGGAAAAAGACCTTTGGGGATGCGAGACGTAGATGGGAAGATAATATTAAAATGGATTTGAGGGAGCTGGAATATGATGATAGAGACTAGATTAATCTTGCTCCGGATGGGGACGAATGGTGGGCTTATGTGAGGGCGGCAATGAACCTCCGGGTTCCTTAAAAGCCAGTAAGTAAGAAGGTTTGTGCTGTAGGCCTATATCTTTTAAAGCTAACCTCCTGAGTGACTGGCATTTAACGATGTTACTCTCCAACGCGACTTTCATTCTTGTTTGGCAAAGGTTTGTAGATTAACGCTACTTAGCGTTAAGAAAAATCAACTAAATTGTTGGACTCTCTGAACATGATGGATTCAAATATCTTGTTTTACTTCACTAATTTTACTGGAAATATAAACGAGTCTTAGATTACATATATTGCGAACAAATTCCTGACAATACAACGAACTATATTACGACTTTTTCGCGGTAGCGTAGCGGTTAACCCTTTCTTACCTATAGCCTAGATACCATATGGCAATAATTAACTTTATAGCATTTATATACTTGTGTGTTACATATGAAAGTAAATTTTGCTGGATAACTTCTTTTTCAATACATTTTCATCAATATAGTTTTGTTTCAAATGTTGCCACACCCGTAACTTGGTCACTGAATTGGTCCTAATACAGCTATTTGTTTCAACATGGATTGCTTGTAAATTTAATTTGGGTTAGAAAGGGTTAAGACGTAACGCTGCAAGCCAGAATGTCAAGGGTTCGATTCCCGAAGAGTTTTTTTTTCTTTTGATCTTATCTTCCCAGCCGCACAATGGCCTCTTACAGAAATGAGGTCTACCGTTGTGGAGCAACTGTTAGTACGTCTGACCGTGAAACTATCCGGCCTGGTTTCAAATCCTGGTTGGGACAAGTTACCTGGTTGAGCCTTTTTTCGGGGCTTTCCCCTCAGCCCATTAAGAGCAAATACTGAGTAACTTTCAGAGCTGGACTTTGGACTCATATCACTAGCATTATCACCTTCATCTCACTCAGACGCTAGATAACCATAGCGATTGATAAAGCGTCGTAAAATAACCAACTAAAACAGAAATGAGTATCAGGGGTATTTCCTTGGGGGTAAAGGCGGCGCGGCGGCGGTAGCTGATATCCCTACTGCCATTAAATGACGATTGTCTGTAAAGATGGAAGCGCTAACCTCTCACCAACCTCTGAGCCGATTTGGCCTGCCATTGGGTTGACTTTACCTTTATACACTTCACAATCTTAGTTTCTATTGCTGACTTGTTTTTTTTAGACAATTTTACTGTGTACGATCTCTCAGGAAGGGTTATTTCTTTTGTTTTTGTGGAAGATTCCCTTGTGACAAATGAAATAGAGGAAAGCTAACAAATAATGAAATAATGGTAATAACTGTACTTGTATTGTTTGATATCAGTTATGAACAGATTATGATAGAAATGACGAATCGGAGAATAAGATAATGGTAATTGTACATTTATTATTTGATGTCTATTACGAAAAGATTGAAAGAAATGATAAATTGAAGAATAGGATAATAGTAATTGTACTTGTATTATTTGATATCTAATACGAAGTGATTATGATAGAAATGATGGATAGATGAATAGGATAATAATAATAATAATAATAATAATAATAATAATAATAATAATAATAATAATAATAATAGTACTTTGTATTACAGTATTTGATGTTTATTACGAAGAGCTTATAATAGAAGTGATGACTCGAAGAATAGGATAATAGTAATTTATTGTACTTTGTATTATTTGATGTCTATTACGAAGAGATTGTAATAGAAGTGATGAATCGAAGAATAGTATAATAGTAATTGTATTTCTTATTATTCGATTTCTATTACGAAGAGATTATGATGAAAGTGATTAATGGAAGAATATGATAATAATAATTGTACTTTGTGTTATTTGGTGTTTATTATGAAGAGATTGTAATAGAAGTGATGAATCGAAGAATAGGATAATAGTAGTTGTATTTCTTATTATTCGATTTCTATTACGATGAGATTATGATGAAAGTTATGAATGGAAGAATAGGATAATAGTAATTGTACTTTGTGTTATTTGATGTATATTATGAAGAGATTGTAATAGAAGTGATGAATCGAAGAATAGGATAATAGTAGTTGTATTTCTTATTATTCGATTTCTATTACGAAGAGATTATGATGAAAGTTATGAATGGAAGAATAGGATAATAGTAATTGTATTTTGTGTTATTTGATATTTATTAGGAAGAGATTGTACTAGAAGTGATGAATCGAAGAATGGATAATAGTAATTGTATTACTCGACCAAGGCGAGTGGAGCCGCGGCCGTAATGTGAACTATCGCGATGCTATATTACGAACGCAGGAGCAGTAGCGCCACGGCTCCGGATTGCAGGACTCCACTGACCTTGGTCGAGTAACATTTTGTATTATTTGATGTCTTTTACGAAGACATTATGATAGAAGTGATGAATCGAAGAATGAGATAATGGTAATTGTACTGGATAATGGTTATTGTATTTTGTATTATTTATCATCCGTTATGGAGAGATTCAATCAGAAGTGTTGAGTCGAAGAATGAGATAATTATAATTGTTTTTTGTTAGTATTTGACGCCATTAAGTTGGGATTCCATTCGGAAGTGATGAATCGAAGATGGTGAAATACGTAGCAGAGAAATTGAATTATCGGGATAAAATCTGACCTTCATCCACCCAACCACCTATATTCGGTGCAGTACAGAACTTACTTTCTTTCTGGTACGAAATCTGCGCTGCGACTGACCTTGTAACGGGATAAGATGTAATCCTTTGTCATAGATACGTGAAGATCCGCGTCTTTATTGGATTACGTAATGTCCTGTTTAGATCGTTCAATAGCGACGGTATTGGGGTCCCAGTGGATAATTAACTCGGCTACGCAGTCTCCATCAATATTTGCTCTGAGGTGAAGCAAGGACACTTCGTGGAACTGAAAGGAGGACGTTCGGCCACTGCCTCTACCTAAATCCATACCGGGATTACGAGAAATGAGGTCACAAAACATTTCCACTAGGGACTTGTTTTTCACGTCACCATCCGGTTGACGCAGACAGGTGAAGCTTCTGCCTGTGA